>NW_023405443.1:0-120454 GCF_013141755.1 Anopheles stephensi | reverse complement strand
AACAAGAACAATCAAAGGAGCAATTAACAAGAATTTTTAAAAAGCAGTAACAACTATTGCGGGCGACAAACAAGGATCGCCGCACATAGAAACACTATTAAAAAGACAATCGCTTATGCAGTTGCCGAGATTTGGAGGGGATCCAGTAGAATGGCCGAATTTAAACAAACATATGATGATACAAATGAGGAGGGAAGATTTTCTAATTTAGAAAATTTAAACCGCCCTTAAACAGGCCTTACATGGACCAGCCCTCAAAAGCGTTCAACAATTAATGTTGGATTCTACAAACGTGCCAGAAATAATGACACGCTTAAGAACTCCTTCGGGAGAACAGATTTAGTGTATCTTGAACTACGTAAATAATCTGTATAAAATCCGAGGAGATTCCAAAACATTGTAGTGGAAATGGTAAACGCTTTAGAAAACCTCATTCAAAAGTAAAACTTGATGAGGGAACCGGACTACCTGAAAGATCATACGCTGGTGTTGGAGTTGACTGCTAGGCTACCACACCAAATTCAGGAAAAAAGAGCCCAGTACATGGCTGAAGCGGAATCACCGTTAAGGGTTCAAAACTTTAGATAACCTATGCGATTGGCTGAGACCTTTCGCTAAAACGGCAAACATGTTAAAAACAATATCCGCACACACTCAACGTGGAGGCGTTCATCTCCACGAACAAAAATCCCATACAAAGGTCTTCAACAACCAATCAAAAGGGATAAGGATTTCGAACAGATTTCAAAAGAAGCTAGCAAATGCTTAATATGCAATAAGCTACATGAAACGATTCAAATGTTATGCATTGGTCAATGAGGTGCCATCTGAGCGAATAAAAATTGCTCAAAATAAAGGTTTATGTTTAGGTTGCTTGAAATCTAACAATCATACAACATGATTGTAGATCCGCGCAAATATGCGGGATAAATGGATGCACCGATAGGCATCATAAAATGCTTCATGTACCTCAAAATTTTGAATCGAAGGAGTAAACAATCATCAAGAACTAGAAGCAACATCATCAACGCACTTCCAAGTGTTGCCAGTTGAATTAATAAACGGCAATTACAAATAAAAAACCTATGCGCTTTTTAGACCCTGGTTCATCCTCAACCTATTAGAAGAAAACGTTGCGCGTCAACTTAACCTGAATGGGGAAGTAAAACCGCTCCAATTACTATGGACACAAGGCAAACAAACTGAACACGTTAAAAGCCAAAACGTGGAATTAAGAATCAAGGGTCCAACTAAAAGGGTTTTCAACTGAAGAAATGTGAGAACGGTTAAAGATTTGAAATTACCGTTTCAATCTTTAGATTATGATAATCTAAGCAAGAGATATTCTCACCTTGCTACTTCCCCAGTTTCAGGATTCCAAAATATTCGACCCACTATAATGATCGGCTTGAATAACAATCATTTATTGTATGGGTTTAAACATAAATATGGTAAACCCACAGAACCGATAGCAATGAGGACAAGATTAGGTTGGCTAATTTACGGAAAACAACCGAAAGCCCAAGAAGAAGAATATCCATGATAGTGCAAGAGAAAGAAAGTTTTTCATAAACCAATATCCAACAAATTTTCAGTAGAAAAGTGTGGATTAAAACCAGGTGTTCAATTTCTCTTTCTACGCATTTTGCAAAGTCAAGCTTAAAACAATCAGCAAAAACGACGGAAAATAAAATCTGAAAAAATAATTTGCAGAATTATCAATGACCATCAGTCAAAAAGAGACAAATCCGGAGAGATTCGTCAAAAGGTCTACAAATTAAAAAAATGAAAATTCAGTTCTTAAAAGCATCAACTACAAAAAGAAAAAGAAATAGGATTTCTACCTGCAACGCAAACTCCAACTTTTTTATGGAAGTACAGATGAAAAAAGATCGAAAAGGATCTACTCCTGTAAAAACTTTACACGGGAAATACCGCCGTCCAGTCAATGAACTAGCGGATTGAATGTTTACGGCAAACAAAAGTTTGAATCACCGTTAAACAAGAAACAAAGGCTACCCAATAAAAGACCAATTGAAAGTAGTTTCATAGGAATTCATGAAGAAAATATGATTGAAGAGGTAATCGATAAAGAATTACCAACAATAAAGATGAAAAGTAAGAAAATAATTTCTGATACATGGAACAACGAGGTTTTGACACCCAGCTCAATGAAAGCTAATGCAATCACACAAACGATTAAGCCCATAGGAAAAGGGTTTATTGTTTAATCAAAGGCCTCAGGGGTATTGTCCCACAATTTATCGACCTTTATAGTAATCATGTTATTTCTCTTTTCAGCTGAAGTTCTGGGTAAAACAACATGGGGATTGAATTACATATTTGATTGCAACCAACGAACTATTCTCAAAAGCAAAAGCTTCTTGCATGCCACAAATGATATAAGAAGACAAGAAAAATCTATCAAATCAAATCGAAGCGTTCAAAGTATTTTAACTTTCGAAAATTCAAAGTAAAAAACGATCGTCAAATGGACATTGCGAGAAAAAATACACATTAGTTTTCTAAAAGAGTAGAAGTGAAGAGATTAGCTCAATTGTTAGAAAAATCGACTATGACTCTCTATAATCAAAAGTCAGGTAATTGCAACGCACCCGCGCAAGAGCAACGCATTTCATCAGTAACATCTGAGTTCAACCTGCATCAGAGAAGTCTTCAGAGCATCATTCTTCATCCGGCAGAAACAGTTGGTCTGCTATCAACAATTAGACGAAGGGAACTACCAAGCGGTAATATGCGGTTGGCTAGTGCTTAGATACGAAATTGGCTATCTCAACAAAAAAGTGAACTTCAAAGGGTGTGCAAAGTCACAACTATAATCTACGAAGAAAGCTAGCTAATGTTCAACTATCAAACGTTCAAGGTCGAACAAATGCTGTATGTCTTGCTAACGCCATCGAGAGACTACTGTTCGGTCATATAGGCCGAGTCTGATGGAAAGCGAAATCAAGATGCTGAGATCTCCAGAAGATGAAAAACTTGCTATACAAAAGTGTAAGAGAATCACTTCTTCTGTGCAAACTAAATCAGAGCTGAACAACACCCAAATCTACAATAGTTTCCGCATAACGCCTTACTGCGGTCTTAAACTATAATCTTGGTCGACCAGCTGATTACAATGCATCTTCAACTATCGATATCTAAATCTTAAAATCCAGCATCAAAATGACGACTATTCTTCACATCGTAACCACTTGAGAAATCGCCCAACTGAAGTCATCGTGTTTAAGACGACGACGTGTGAAATCAACGAGCAACTACAACATCTCTTATCCTGTAGAGATTTTTGAAATCGTGTCAATCAAAAATCGTATCTGAGCTCAACGCCCAACGCGCAGCCCTACGATAGTCCAATGTGCAAAAACAGTGAATTATGCCTCACAACTATCATCTCCTTAGTTATCGCCGCGACAACCTACGAGCACCAACGCATCCTCACCGCTAGACATCTGTAAATCGTTTCTACAACCGACTGCAAGCATCGATGAACCGTCAACGGCAGAATGCGTGCAATTAAAATCAGGTGTCGTATAATGAGAGGCGCGAGACAATTCAATTGATTAAAATATTAGGAAAATCAACTCAAAAGGAGAAGTTAAATTTTATCTCGGCAGTAAATACGTCGCGTTTATTTGGTAAAACTTGTAGTTTTACGAGGGCCGGAATGTTGCCGAACGCGACAAAATAAAATTGAGCTAAACTGACAGGCATGCAAGAGTTAGATGAGAAACTTTAAATAACTAAATATCTTTGTTTAGGATAAATTCTCACCGGAAAATATTATCTTAGGAAAACAACCTTAAGTCACAGAGAGGCCTCATACCGTGAGGAAAACGAAAGTATGGTGCGTTATTGGAAATATCAGAAAGGGGACAATATCCAGACATATGGAAATTATAAATAAACTCAAGCCATGTAATAAAAACGAAAGTGAAGAACATGGGCCGAAAAGGGTTAACACTAGAACACAAATGCATACATTGTCATTGCGCGATTAGTTTCATGAAAGAACGATCAACGCACGGTCGTAGGGCAGTGAAAGAAAGACCAACTTGACGAATAGAACAAACGACGCGCAGGCAATAGGCAATAGGAAAATAGGCATACGCACTTGAACCACAGATGCGCGATGCATTACCATGGTCATAAAACGATAGGGTAAACAATCGCCAGATATTGTTACATTACAGACCTCCTACACTAGCCGACGCCTGGCAGGGGTCAACGCATCAGCATACCGAATTAGGAAAAAGGAGATCGATGTAATGCTATTTCATGTTCTTTTTCCCACGGAATTTAGTATATAAGATAGGATTTTTGAGAATAAAAAAGCGACTTGTAATCCAAACCTCAACGAAGAAACTTGTGTTTCATTGTTTGGGTATCCATTCAGAATCGGGAAAGTTTTCACCTTTGCCTTCCCTCCGGAAATTGGTTACGCATTTCGGTGCCTCCCCACTCCGTCGGAAGAATTAGGCGAAATTAAGCCAAGCAAGAACCACGGTTAGAAACTTCTCCTGGTTATCCAGGAAAAAAGGCTAATCGTCTGATCGAGCTACGGCATTCCCGTTGTCCACGCCGAGTTAGTGTTGTGCGAGTCCGCCGCTAAAAAACTTCTCTTGGTTATCCAGGAAAAAAGGTTAGCCGCCTGATTCAAGCAACTCTGACAAGGCCAGGAATCTGCGCGGAGATCTCCGAATCGACCATTCCTTCGCGTAGTCGGTTCAACAACGGTTCGTTATCGAACTAACACTTTCAGGCTAAATACATTGAAATGTGCTATTTTTCACAATTTTTACAGTATTTACACGTAAAATAAGACACTTTCAGGCTAAACACATTGAAAAAGTGCTATTTTTCACAATTTTAACAGTATTTACACGTAAAATAAGACACGTTCAGGCTAAATACATTGAAAAAGTGCTATTTTTCACAATTTTAACAGTATTTACACGTAAAATAAGACACTTTCAGGCTAAACACATTGAAAAAGTGCTATTTTTCACAATTTTAACAGTATTTACACGTAAAATAAGACACTTTCAGGCTAAATACATTGAAATGTGCTATTTTTAACAATTTTACAGTAATTTGCGCGTAAAATAAGACACGTTCAGGCTAAATACATTGAAAAAGTGCTATTTTTCACAATTTTAACAGTATTTACACGTAAAATAAGACACTTTCAGGCTAAATACATTGAAAAAAGTGCTATTTTTAACAATTTTTCCAGTATTTACGCGTAAAATAAGACACTTTCAGGCTAAATACATTGAAAAGGTGCTATTTTTTAACAATTTTTACAGTATTTACGCGTAAAAATAAGACACTTTCAGGCTAAATACATTGAAAAAGTGCTATTTTTAACAATTTTTCCAGTATTTACGCGTAAAATAAGACACTTTCAGGCTAAACACATTGAAAAAGTGCTATTTTTCACAATTTTAACAGTATTTACACGTAAAATAAGACACTTTCAGGCTAAATACATTGAAATGTGCTATTTTTAACAATTTTTACAGTATTTGCGCGTAAAATAAGACACTTTCAGGCTAAATACATTGAAAAAGTGCTATTTTTCAAAATTTTAAACAGTATTTACACGTAAAATAAGACACTTTCAGGCTAAATACATTGAAAAAGTGCTATTTTTAACAATTTTTCCAGTATTTACGCGTAAAAATAAGACACTTTCAGGCTAAATACATTGAAAAAGTGCTATTTTTAACAATTTTTCCAGTATTTACGCGTAAAATAAGACACTTTCAGGCTAAATACATTGAAAAAGTGCTATTTTTCACAATTTTCACAGTATTTACACGTAAAATAAGACACTTTCAGGCTAAACACATTGAAAAAGTGCTATTTTTCACAATTTTAACAGTATTTACACGTAAAATAAGACACTTTCAGACTAAATACATTGAAATGTGCTATTTTTAACAATTTTTACAGTATTTGCGCGTAAAAATAAGACACTTTCAGGCTAAATACATTGAAAAAGTGCTATTTTTCAAAATTTTAACAGTATTTACACGTAAAATAAGACACTTTCAGGCTAAATACATTGAAAAAGTGCTATTTTTAACAATTTTTCCAGTATTTACGCGTAAAATAAGACACTTTCAGGCTAAATACATTGAAAAAGTGCTATTTTTAACAATTTTTACAGTATTTACGCGTAAAATAAGACACTTTCAGGCTAAATACATTGAAAAAGTGCTATTTTTAACAATTTTTACAGTATTTACGCGTAAAATAAGACACTTTCAGGCTAAATACATTGAAAAAGTGCTATTTTTAACAATTTTTACAGTATTTACACGCAAAATAAGACACTTTCAGGCTAAATACATTGAAAAAGTGCTATTTTTAACAATTTTTACAGTATTTACACGCAAAATAAGACACTTTCAGGCTAAATACATTGAAAAAGTGCTATTTTTCACAATTTTAACAGTATTTACACGTAAAATAAGACACGTTCAGGCTAAATACATTGAAAAAGTGCTATTTTTCACAATTTTAACAGTATTTACACGTAAAATAAGACACTTTCAGGCTAAACACATTGAAAAAGTGCTATTTTTCACAATTTTAACAGTATTTACACGTAAAATAAGACACTTTCAGGCTAAATACATTGAAATGTGCTATTTTTAACAATTTTTACAGTATTTGCGCGTAAAATAAGACACGTTCAGGCTAAATACATTGAAAAAGTGCTATTTTTCACAATTTTAACAGTATTTACACGTAAAATAAGACACTTTCAGGCTAAATACATTGAAAAAGTGCTATTTTTAACAATTTTTCCAGTATTTACGCGTAAAATAAGACACTTTCAGGCTAAATACATTGAAAAAGTGCTATTTTTAACAATTTTTCCAGTATTTACGCGTAAAATAAGACACTTTCAGGCTAAACACATTGAAAAAGTGCTATTTTTCACAATTTTAACAGTATTTACACGTAAAATAAGACACTTTCAGGCTAAATACATTGAAATGTGCTATTTTTAACAATTTTTACAGTATTTACGCGTAAAATAAGACACTTTCAGGCTAAATACATTGAAAAAGTGCTATTTTTCACAATTTTAACAGTATTTACACGTAAAATAAGACACTTTCAGGCTAAATACATTGAAAAAGTGCTATTTTTAACAATTTTAACAGTATTTACACGTAAAATAAGACACTTTCAGGCTAAATACATTGGAAAAGTGCTATTTTTAACAATTTTAACAGCAACTCCCACGCAAATAAGACACTTTCAGGCTAAATACATTGGAAAAGTGCTATTTTTCACAATTTTAACAGTATTTACACGTAAAATAAGACACTTTCAGGCTAAATACATTGAAAAAGTGCTATTTTTCACAATTTTAACAGTATTTACACGTAAAATAAGACACTTTCAGGCTAAACACATTGAAAAAGTGCTATTTTTCACAATGTTAACAGTATTTACACGTAAAATAAGACACTTTCAGGCTAAATACATTGAAAATGTGCTATTTTTAACAATTTTTACAGTATTTCCCCGTAAATAAGACACTTTCAGGCTAAATACATTGGAAAAGTGCTATTTTTCACAATTTTAACAGTATTTACACGTAAAATAAGACACTTTCAGGCTAAATACATTGAAAAAGTGCTATTTTTTAACAATTTTTCCAGTATTTACGCGTAAAATAAGACACTTTCAGGCTAAATACATTGAAAAAGTGCTATTTTTAACAATTTTTCCAGTATTTACGCGTAAAATAAGACACTTTCAGGCTAAACACATTGAAAAAGTGCTTATTTTTCACAATTTTAACAGTATTTACACGTAAAATAAGACACTTTCAGGCTAAATACATTGAAATGTGCTATTTTAACAATTTTTACAGTATTTACGCGTAAAATAAGACACTTTCAGGCTAAATACATTGAAAAAGTGCTATTTTTCAAAATTTTAACAGTATTTACACGTAAAATAAGACACTTTCAGGCTAAATACATTGAAAAAGTGCTATTTTTAACAATTTTTCCAGTATTTACGCGTAAAATAAGACACTTTCAGGCTAAATACATTGAAAAAGTGCTATTTTTAACAATTTTTCCAGTATTTACGCGTAAAATAAGACACTTTCAGGCTAAATACATTGAAAAAGTGCTATTTTTCACAATTTTCACAGTATTTACACGTAAAATAAGACACTTTCAGGCTAAACACATTGAAAAAGTGCTATTTTTCACAATTTTAACAGTATTTACACGTAAAATAAGACACTTTCAGACTAAATACATTGAAATGTGCTATTTTTAACAATTTTTACAGTATTTGCGCGTAAAATAAGACACTTTCAGGCTAAATACATTGAAAAAGTGCTATTTTTCAAAATTTTAACAGTATTTACACGTAAAATAAGACACTTTCAGGCTAAATACATTGAAAAAGTGCTATTTTTAACAATTTTCCAGTATTTACGCGTAAAATAAGACACTTTCAGGCTAAATACATTGAAAAAGTGCTATTTTTAACAATTTTTACAGTATTTACGCGTAAAATAAGACACTTTCAGGCTAAATACATTGAAAAAGTGCTATTTTTAACAATTTTTACAGTATTTACGCGTAAAATAAGACACTTTCAGGCTAAATACATTGAAAAAGTGCTATTTTTAACAATTTTTACAGTATTTACACGCAAAATAAGACACTTTCAGGCTAAATACATTGAAAAAGTGCTATTTTTAACAATTTTTACAGTATTTACACGCAAAATAAGACACTTTCAGGCTAAATACATTGAAAAAGTGCTATTTTTAACAATTTTTACAGTATTTACACGCAAAATAAGACACTTTCAGGCTAAATACATTGAAAAAGTGCTATTTTTCACAATTTTTACAGTATTTACACGTAAAATAAGACACTTTCAGGCTAAATACATTGAAAAAGTGCTATTTTTCAAAATTTTAACAGCATTTACACGTAAAATAAGACACTTTCAGGCTAAATACATTGAAAAAGTGCTATTTTTAACAATTTTTCCAGTATTTACGCGTAAAATAAGACACTTTCAGGCTAAATACATTGAAAAAGTGCTATTTTTCAAAATTTTAACAGTATTTACACGTAAAATAAGACACTTTCAGGCTAAATACATTGAAAAAGTGCTATTTTTAAAAATTTTTCCAGTATTTACGCGTAAAATAAGACACTTTCAGGCTAAAAACATTGAAAAAGTGCTATTTTTCACAATTTTTACAGTATTTACACGTAAAATAAGACACTTTCAGGCTAAATACATTGAAAAAGTGCTATTTTTAACAATTTTTACAGTATTTACACGTAAAATAAGACACTTTCAGGCTAAATACATTGAAAAAGTGCTATTTTTCAAAATTTTAACAGTATTTACACGTAAAATAAGACACTTTCAGGCTAAATACATTGAAATGTGCTATTTTTAACAATTTTTACAGTATTTGCGCGTAAAATAAGACACTTTCAGGCTAAATACATTGAAAAAGTGCTATTTTTAACAATTTTTCCAGTATTTACGCGTAAAATAAGACACTTTCAGGCTAAATACATTGAAAAAGTGCTATTTTTCACAATTTTTACAGTATTTACACGTAAAATAAGACACTTTCAGGCTAAATACATTGAAAAAGTGCTATTTTTCAAAATTTTAACCTCATTTACACGTAAAATAAGACACTTTCAGGCTAAATACATTGAAAAAGTGCTATTTTTCACAATTTTAACAGTATTTACACGTAAAATAAGACACTTTCAGGCTAAATACATTGAAATGTGCTATTTTTCAAAATTTTAACAGTATTTACACGTAAAATAAGACACTTTCAGGCTAAATACATTGAAAAAGTGCTATTTTTAACAATTTTTCCAGTATTTACGCGTAAAATAAGACACTTTCAGGCTAAATACATTGAAAAAGTGCTATTTTTAACAATTTTTACAGTATTTACGCGTAAAATAAGACACTTTCAGGCTAAATACATTGAAAAAGTGCTATTTTTAACAATTTTTACAGTATTTACGCGTAAAATAAGACACTTTCAGGCTAAATACATTGAAAAAGTGCTATTTTTTAACAATTTTTACAGTATTTACACGCAAAATAAGACACTTTCAGGCTAAATACATTGAAAAAGTGCTATTTTTAACAATTTTTACAGTATTTACACGCAAAATAAGACACTTTCAGGCTAAATACATTGAAAAAGTGCTATTTTTAACAATTTTTACAGTATTTACACGCAAAATAAGACACTTTCAGGCTAAATACATTGAAAAAGTGCTATTTTTCACAATTTTTACAGTATTTACACGTAAAATAAGACACTTTCAGGCTAAATACATTGAAAAAGTGCTATTTTTCAAAATTTTAACAGCATTTACACGTAAAATAAGACACTTTCAGGCTAAATACATTGAAAAAGTGCTATTTTTAACAATTTTTCCAGTATTTACGCGTAAAATAAGACACTTTCAGGCTAAATACATTGAAAAAGTGCTATTTTTCAAAATTTTAACAGTATTTACACGTAAAATAAGACACTTTCAGGCTAAATACATTGAAAAAGTGCTATTTTTAACAATTTTTCCAGTATTTACGCGTAAAATAAGACACTTTCAGGCTAAATACATTGAAAAAGTGCTATTTTTCACAATTTTTACAGTATTTACACGTAAAATAAGACACTTTCAGGCTAAATACATTGAAAAAGTGCTATTTTTAACAATTTTTACAGTATTTACACGTAAAATAAGACACTTTCAGGCTAAATACATTGAAAAAGTGCTATTTTTCAAAATTTTAACAGTATTTACACGTAAAATAAGACACTTTCAGGCTAAATACATTGAAATGTGCTATTTTTAACAATTTTTACAGTATTTGCGCGTAAAATAAGACACTTTCAGGCTAAATACATTGAAAAAGTGCTATTTTTAACAATTTTTCCAGTATTTACGCGTAAAATAAGACACTTTCAGGCTAAATACATTGAAAAAGTGCTATTTTTCACAATTTTTACAGTATTTACACGTAAAATAAGACACTTTCAGGCTAAATACATTGAAAAAGTGCTATTTTTCAAAATTTTAACAGCATTTACACGTAAAATAAGACACTTTCAGGCTAAATACATTGAAAAAGTGCTATTTTTAACAATTTTTACAGTATTTACACGTAAAATAAGACACTTTCAGGCTAAATACATTGAAAAAGTGCTATTTTTAACAATTTTTACAGTATTTACGCGTAAAATAAGACACTTTCAGGCTAAATACATTGAAAAAGTGCTATTTTTCACAATTTTTACAGTATTTACACGTAAAATAAGACACTTTCAGGCTAAACACATTGAAAAAGTGCTATTTTTCACAATTTTAACAGTATTTACACGTAAAATTAGACACTTTCAGGCTAAATACATTGAAAAAGTGCTATTTTTCAAAATTTTAACAGTATTTACACGTAAAATAAGACACTTTCAGGCTAAATACATTGAAAAAGTGCTATTTTTAACAATTTTTACAGTATTTACACGTAAAATAAGACACTTTCAGGCTAAACACATTGAAAAAGTGCTATTTTTCACAATTTTAACAGTATTTACACGTAAAATAAGACACTTTCAGGCTAAATACATTGAAAAAGTGCTATTTTTCAAAATTTTAACAGTATTTACACGTAAAATAAGACACTTTCAGGCTAAATACATTGAAAAAGTGCTATTTTTAACAATTTTTACAGTATTTACACGTAAAATAAGACACTTTCAGGCTAAATACATTGAAAAAGTGCTATTTTTAACAATTTTTACAGTATTTACGCGTAAAATAAGACACTTTCAGGCTAAATACATTGAAAAAGTGCTATTTTTAACAATTTTTACAGTATTTACGCGTAAAATAAGACACTTTCAGGCTAAATACATTGAAAAAGTGCTATTTTTAACAATTTTTACAGTATTTACACGCAAAATAAGACACTTTCAGGCTAAATACATTGAAAAAGTGCTATTTTTCACAATTTTTACAGTATTTACACGTAAAATAAGACACTTTCAGGCTAAATACATTGAAAAAGTGCTATTTTTAACAATTTTTACAGTATTTACACGTAAAATAAGACACTTTCAGGCTAAATACATTGAAAAAGTGCTATTTTTAACAATTTTTACAGTATTTACACGTAAAATAAGACACTTTCAGGCTAAATACATTGAAAAAGTGCTATTTTTCAAAATTTTAACAGTATTTACACGTAAAATAAGACACTTTCAGGCTAAATACATTGAAAAAGTGCTATTTTTAACAATTTTTCCAGTATTTACGCGTAAAATAAGACACTTTCAGGCTAAATACATTGAAAAAGTGCTATTTTTCACAATTTTTACAGTATTTACACGTAAAATAAGACACTTTCAGGCTAAATACATTGAAAAAGTGCTATTTTTAACAATTTTTCCAGTATTTACGCGTAAAATAAGACACTTTCAGGCTAAATACATTGAAAAAGTGCTATTTTTCACAATTTTTACAGTATTTACACGTAAAATAAGACACTTTCAGGCTAAATACATTGAAAAAGTGCTATTTTTAACAATTTTTACAGTATTTACACGTAAAATAAGACACTTTCAGGCTAAATACATTGAAAAAGTGCTATTTTTAACAATTTTTACAGTATTTACACGTAAAATAAGACACTTTCAGGCTAAATACATTGAAAAAGTGCTATTTTTAACAATTTTTCCAGTATTTACGCGTAAAATAAGACACTTTCAGGCTAAATACATTGAAAAAGTGCTATTTTTCACAATTTTACAGTATTTACACGTAAAATAAGACACTTTCAGGCTAAATACATTGAAAAAGTGCTATTTTTAACAATTTTTCCAGTATTTACGCGTAAAATAAGACACTTTCAGGCTAAATACATTGAAAAAGTGCTATTTTTCACAATTTTTACAGTATTTACACGTAAAATAAGACACTTTCAGGCTAAATACATTGAAAAAGTGCTATTTTTAACAATTTTTACAGTATTTACACGTAAAATAAGACACTTTCAGGCTAAATACATTGAAAAAGTGCTATTTTTCAAAATTTTAACAGTATTTACACGTAAAATAAGACACTTTCAGGCTAAATACATTGAAAAAGTGCTATTTTTAACAATTTTTCCAGTATTTACGCGTAAAATAAGACACTTTCAGGCTAAATACATTGAAAAAGTGCTATTTTTCACAATTTTTACAGTATTTACACGTAAAATAAGACACTTTCAGGCTAAATACATTGAAAAAGTGCTATTTTTAACAATTTTTCCAGTATTTACGCGTAAAATAAGACACTTTCAGGCTAAATACATTGAAAAAGTGCTATTTTTCACAATTTTTACAGTATTTACACGTAAAATAAGACACTTTCAGGCTAAATACATTGAAAAAGTGCTATTTTTAACAATTTTTACAGTATTTACACGTAAAATAAGACACTTTCAGGCTAAATACATTGAAAAAGTGCTATTTTTAACAATTTTTCCAGTATTTACGCGTAAAATAAGACACTTTCAGGCTAAATACATTGAAAAAGTGCTATTTTTCACAATTTTTACAGTATTTACACGTAAAATAAGACACTTTCAGGCTAAATACATTGAAAAAGTGCTATTTTTAACAATTTTTACAGTATTTACACGTAAAATAAGACACTTTCAGGCTAAATACATTGAAAAAGTGCTATTTTTCAAAATTTTAACAGTATTTACACGTAAAATAAGACACTTTCAGGCTAAATACATTGAAAAAGTGCTATTTTTAACAATTTTTCCAGTATTTACGCGTAAAATAAGACACTTTCAGGCTAAATACATTGAAAAAGTGCTATTTTTCACAATTTTTACAGTATTTACACGTAAAATAAGACACTTTCAGGCTAAATACATTGAAAAAGTGCTATTTTTAACAATTTTTCCAGTATTTACGCGTAAAATAAGACACTTTCAGGCTAAATACATTGAAAAAGTGCTATTTTTCACAATTTTTACAGTATTTACACGTAAAATAAGACACTTTCAGGCTAAATACATTGAAAAAGTGCTATTTTTAACAATTTTTACAGTATTTACACGTAAAATAAGACACTTTCAGGCTAAATACATTGAAAAAGTGCTATTTTTAACAATTTTAACAGTATTTACACGTAAAATAAGACACTTTCAGGCTAAATACATTGAAAAAGTGCTATTTTTAACAATTTTTCCAGTATTTACGCGTAAAATAAGACACTTTCAGGCTAAATACATTGAAAAAGTGCTATTTTTCACAATTTTTACAGTATTTACACGTAAAATAAGACACTTTCAGGCTAAATACATTGAAAAAGTGCTATTTTTAACAATTTTTCCAGTATTTACGCGTAAAATAAGACACTTTCAGGCTAAATACATTGAAAAAGTGCTATTTTTCACAATTTTTACAGTATTTACACGTAAAATAAGACACTTTCAGGCTAAATACATTGAAAAAGTGCTATTTTTAACAATTTTTACAGTATTTACACGTAAAATAAGACACTTTCAGGCTAAATACATTGAAAAAGTGCTATTTTTAACAATTTTTACAGTATTTACACGTAAAATAAGACACTTTCAGGCTAAATACATTGAAAAAGTGCTATTTTTCAAAATTTTAACAGTATTTACACGTAAAATAAGACACTTTCAGGCTAAATACATTGAAAAAGTGCTATTTTTAACAATTTTTCCAGTATTTACGCGTAAAATAAGACACTTTCAGGCTAAATACATTGAAAAAGTGCTATTTTTCACAATTTTTACAGTATTTACACGTAAAATAAGACACTTTCAGGCTAAATACATTGAAAAAGTGCTATTTTTAACAATTTTTCCAGTATTTACGCGTAAAATAAGACACTTTCAGGCTAAATACATTGAAAAAGTGCTATTTTTCACAATTTTTACAGTATTTACACGTAAAATAAGACACTTTCAGGCTAAATACATTGAAAAAGTGCTATTTTTAACAATTTTTACAGTATTTACACGTAAAATAAGACACTTTCAGGCTAAATACATTGAAAAAGTGCTATTTTTCAAAATTTTTACAGTATTTACACGTAAAATAAGACACTTTCAGGCTAAATACATTGAAAAAGTGCTATTTTTAACAATTTTTCCAGTATTTACGCGTAAAATAAGACACTTTCAGGCTAAATACATTGAAAAAGTGCTATTTTTCACAATTTTTACAGTATTTACACGTAAAATAAGACACTTTCAGGCTAAATACATTGAAAAAGTGCTATTTTTAACAATTTTTACAGTATTTACACGTAAAATAAGACACTTTCAGGCTAAATACATTGAAAAAGTGCTATTTTTAACAATTTTTACAGTATTTACACGTAAAATAAGACACTTTCAGGCTAAATACATTGAAAAAGTGCTATTTTTAACAATTTTTCCAGTATTTACGCGTAAAATAAGACACTTTCAGGCTAAATACATTGAAAAAGTGCTATTTTTCACAATTTTTACAGTATTTACACGTAAAATAAGACACTTTCAGGCTAAATACATTGAAAAAGTGCTATTTTTAACAATTTTTCCAGTATTTACGCGTAAAATAAGACACTTTCAGGCTAAATACATTGAAAAAGTGCTATTTTTCACAATTTTTACAGTATTTACACGTAAAATAAGACACTTTCAGGCTAAATACATTGAAAAAGTGCTATTTTTAACAATTTTTACAGTATTTACACGTAAAATAAGACACTTTCAGGCTAAATACATTGAAAAAGTGCTATTTTTAACAATTTTTACAGTATTTACACGTAAAATAAGACACTTTCAGGCTAAATACATTGAAAAAGTGCTATTTTTAACAATTTTTCCAGTATTTACGCGTAAAATAAGACACTTTCAGGCTAAATACATTGAAAAAGTGCTATTTTTCACAATTTTTACAGTATTTACACGTAAAATAAGACACTTTCAGGCTAAATACATTGAAAAAGTGCTATTTTTAACAATTTTTCCAGTATTTACGCGTAAAATAAGACACTTTCAGGCTAAATACATTGAAAAAGTGCTATTTTTCACAATTTTTACAGTATTTACACGTAAAATAAGACACTTTCAGGCTAAATACATTGAAAAAGTGCTATTTTTAACAATTTTTACAGTATTTACACGTAAAATAAGACACTTTCAGGCTAAATACATTGAAAAAGTGCTATTTTTAACAATTTTTACAGTATTTACACGTAAAATAAGACACTTTCAGGCTAAATACATTGAAAAAGTGCTATTTTTAACAATTTTTACAGTATTTACACGTAAAATAAGACACTTTCAGGCTAAATACATTGAAAAAGTGCTATTTTTAACAATTTTAACAGTATTTACACGTAAAATAAGACACTTTCAGGCTAAATACATTGAAAAAGTGCTATTTTTAACAATTTTTCCAGTATTTACGCGTAAAATAAGACACTTTCAGGCTAAATACATTGAAAAAGTGCTATTTTTCACAATTTTTACAGTATTTACACGTAAAATAAGACACTTTCAGGCTAAATACATTGAAAAAGTGCTATTTTTAACAATTTTTCCAGTATTTACGCGTAAAATAAGACACTTTCAGGCTAAATACATTGAAAAAGTGCTATTTTTCACAATTTTTACAGTATTTACACGTAAAATAAGACACTTTCAGGCTAAATACATTGAAAAAGTGCTATTTTTAACAATTTTTACAGTATTTACACGTAAAATAAGACACTTTCAGGCTAAATACATTGAAAAAGTGCTATTTTTAACAATTTTTACAGTATTTACACGTAAAATAAGACACTTTCAGGCTAAATACATTGAAAAAGTGCTATTTTTCAAAATTTTAACAGTATTTACACGTAAAATAAGACACTTTCAGGCTAAATACATTGAAAAAGTGCTATTTTTAACAATTTTTCCAGTATTTACGCGTAAAATAAGACACTTTCAGGCTAAATACATTGAAAAAGTGCTATTTTTAACAATTTTTACAGTATTTACACGTAAAATAAGACACTTTCAGGCTAAATACATTGAAAAAGTGCTATTTTTAACAATTTTTACAGTATTTACACGTAAAATAAGACACTTTCAGGCTAAATACATTGAAAAAGTGCTATTTTTAACAATTTTTCCAGTATTTACGCGTAAAATAAGACACTTTCAGGCTAAATACATTGAAAAAGTGCTATTTTTCACAATTTTTACAGTATTTACACGTAAAATAAGACACTTTCAGGCTAAATACATTGAAAAAGTGCTATTTTTAACAATTTTTCCAGTATTTACGCGTAAAATAAGACACTTTCAGGCTAAATACATTGAAAAAGTGCTATTTTTCACAATTTTTACAGTATTTACACGTAAAATAAGACACTTTCAGGCTAAATACATTGAAAAAGTGCTATTTTTAACAATTTTTACAGTATTTACACGTAAAATAAGACACTTTCAGGCTAAATACATTGAAAAAGTGCTATTTTTAACAATTTTTACAGTATTTACGCGTAAAATAAGACACTTTCAGGCTAAATACATTGAAAAAGTGCTATTTTTAACAATTTTTACAGTATTTACACGTAAAATAAGACACTTTCAGGCTAAATACATTGAAAAAGTGCTATTTTTCAAAATTTTAACAGCATTTACACGTAAAATAAGACACTTTCAGGCTAAATACATTGAAAAAGTGCTATTTTTCACAATTTTAACAGTATTTACACGTAAAATAAGACACTTTCAGGCTAAATACATTGAAAAAGTGCTATTTTTAACAATTTTTACAGTATTTACGCGTAAAATAAGACACTTTCAGGCTAAATACATTGAAAAAGTGCTATTTTTCACAATTTTTACAGTATTTACACGTAAAATAAGACACTTTCAGGCTAAACACATTGAAAAAGTGCTATTTTTCACAATTTTAACAGTATTTACACGTAAAATAAGACACTTTCAGGCTAAATACATTGAAAAAGTGCTATTTTTAACAATTTTTCCAGTATTTACGCGTAAAATAAGACACTTTCAGGCTAAATACATTGAAAAAGTGCTATTTTTCACAATTTTTACAGTATTTACACGTAAAATAAGACACTTTCAGGCTAAATACATTGAAAAAGTGCTATTTTTAACAATTTTTACAGTATTTACACGTAAAATAAGACACTTTCAGGCTAAATACATTGAAAAAGTGCTATTTTTCAAAATTTTAACAGTATTTACACGTAAAATAAGACACTTTCAGGCTAAATACATTGAAAAAGTGCTATTTTTAACAATTTTTCCAGTATTTACGCGTAAAATAAGACACTTTCAGGCTAAATACATTGAAAAAGTGCTATTTTTCACAATTTTTACAGTATTTACACGTAAAATAAGACACTTTCAGGCTAAATACATTGAAAAAGTGCTATTTTTAACAATTTTTACAGTATTTACACGTAAAATAAGACACTTTCAGGCTAAATACATTGAAAAAGTGCTATTTTTAACAATTTTTACAGTATTTACACGTAAAATAAGACACTTTCAGGCTAAATACATTGAAAAAGTGCTATTTTTAACAATTTTTCCAGTATTTACGCGTAAAATAAGACACTTTCAGGCTAAATACATTGAAAAAGTGCTATTTTTCACAATTTTTACAGTATTTACACGTAAAATAAGACACTTTCAGGCTAAATACATTGAAAAAGTGCTATTTTTAACAATTTTTCCAGTATTTACGCGTAAAATAAGACACTTTCAGGCTAAATACATTGAAAAAGTGCTATTTTTCACAATTTTTACAGTATTTACACGTAAAATAAGACACTTTCAGGCTAAATACATTGAAAAAGTGCTATTTTTAACAATTTTTACAGTATTTACACGTAAAATAAGACACTTTCAGGCTAAATACATTGAAAAAGTGCTATTTTTAACAATTTTTACAGTATTTACACGTAAAATAAGACACTTTCAGGCTAAATACATTGAAAAAGTGCTATTTTTAACAATTTTTCCAGTATTTACGCGTAAAATAAGACACTTTCAGGCTAAATACATTGAAAAAGTGCTATTTTTCACAATTTTTACAGTATTTACACGTAAAATAAGACACTTTCAGGCTAAATACATTGAAAAAGTGCTATTTTTAACAATTTTTCCAGTATTTACGCGTAAAATAAGACACTTTCAGGCTAAATACATTGAAAAAGTGCTATTTTTCACAATTTTTACAGTATTTACACGTAAAATAAGACACTTTCAGGCTAAATACATTGAAAAAGTGCTATTTTTCACAATTTTTACAGTATTTACACGTAAAATAAGACACTTTCAGGCTAAATACATTGAAAAAGTGCTATTTTTAACAATTTTTACAGTATTTACACGTAAAATAAGACACTTTCAGGCTAAATACATTGAAAAAGTGCTATTTTTAACAATTTTTACAGTATTTACACGTAAAATAAGACACTTTCAGGCTAAATACATTGAAAAAGTGCTATTTTTTCAAAATTTTAACAGTATTTACACGTAAAATAAGACACTTTCAGGCTAAATACATTGAAAAAGTGCTATTTTTAACAATTTTTCCAGTATTTACGCGTAAAATAAGACACTTTCAGGCTAAATACATTGAAAAAGTGCTATTTTTCACAATTTTTACAGTATTTACACGTAAAATAAGACACTTTCAGGCTAAATACATTGAAAAAGTGCTATTTTTAACAATTTTTCCAGTATTTACGCGTAAAATAAGACACTTTCAGGCTAAATACATTGAAAAAGTGCTATTTTTCACAATTTTTACAGTATTTACACGTAAAATAAGACACTTTCAGGCTAAATACATTGAAAAAGTGCTATTTTTAACAATTTTTACAGTATTTACACGTAAAATAAGACACTTTCAGGCTAAATACATTGAAAAAGTGCTATTTTTCAAAATTTTTACAGTATTTACACGTAAAATAAGACACTTTCAGGCTAAATACATTGAAAAAAGTGCTATTTTTAACAATTTTTCCAGTATTTACGCGTAAAATAAGACACTTTCAGGCTAAATACATTGAAAAAGTGCTATTTTTCACAATTTTTACAGTATTTACACGTAAAATAAGACACTTTCAGGCTAAATACATTGAAAAAGTGCTATTTTTAACAATTTTTCCAGTATTTACGCGTAAAATAAGACACTTTCAGGCTAAATACATTGAAAAAGTGCTATTTTTCACAATTTTTACAGTATTTACACGTAAAATAAGACACTTTCAGGCTAAATACATTGAAAAAGTGCTATTTTTAACAATTTTTCCAGTATTTACGCGTAAAATAAGACACTTTCAGGCTAAATACATTGAAAAAGTGCTATTTTTCACAATTTTTACAGTATTTACACGTAAAATAAGACACTTTCAGGCTAAATACATTGAAAAAGTGCTATTTTTAACAATTTTTACAGTATTTACACGTAAAATAAGACACTTTCAGGCTAAATACATTGAAAAAGTGCTATTTTTAACAATTTTTCCAGTATTTACGCGTAAAATAAGACACTTTCAGGCTAAATACATTGAAAAAGTGCTATTTTTCACAATTTTTACAGTATTTACACGTAAAATAAGACACTTTCAGGCTAAATACATTGAAAAAGTGCTATTTTTAACAATTTTTACAGTATTTACACGTAAAATAAGACACTTTCAGGCTAAATACATTGAAAAAGTGCTATTTTTCAAAATTTTAACAGTATTTACACGTAAAATAAGACACTTTCAGGCTAAATACATTGAAAAAGTGCTATTTTTAACAATTTTTCCAGTATTTACGCGTAAAATAAGACACTTTCAGGCTAAATACATTGAAAAAGTGCTATTTTTCACAATTTTTACAGTATTTACACGTAAAATAAGACACTTTCAGGCTAAATACATTGAAAAAGTGCTATTTTTAACAATTTTTCCAGTATTTACGCGTAAAATAAGACACTTTCAGGCTAAATACATTGAAAAAGTGCTATTTTTCACAATTTTTACAGTATTTACACGTAAAATAAGACACTTTCAGGCTAAATACATTGAAAAAGTGCTATTTTTAACAATTTTTCCAGTATTTACGCGTAAAATAAGACACTTTCAGGCTAAATACATTGAAAAAGTGCTATTTTTCACAATTTTTACAGTATTTACACGTAAAATAAGACACTTTCAGGCTAAATACATTGAAAAAGTGCTATTTTTAACAATTTTTACAGTATTTACACGTAAAATAAGACACTTTCAGGCTAAATACATTGAAAAAGTGCTATTTTTCAAAATTTTTACAGTATTTACACGTAAAATAAGACACTTTCAGGCTAAATACATTGAAAAAGTGCTATTTTTAACAATTTTTCCAGTATTTACGCGTAAAATAAGACACTTTCAGGCTAAATACATTGAAAAAGTGCTATTTTTCACAATTTTTACAGTATTTACACGTAAAATAAGACACTTTCAGGCTAAATACATTGAAAAAGTGCTATTTTTAACAATTTTTCCAGTATTTACGCGTAAAATAAGACACTTTCAGGCTAAATACATTGAAAAAGTGCTATTTTTCACAATTTTTACAGTATTTACACGTAAAATAAGACACTTTCAGGCTAAATACATTGAAAAAGTGCTATTTTTAACAATTTTTCCAGTATTTACGCGTAAAATAAGACACTTTCAGGCTAAATACATTGAAAAAGTGCTATTTTTCACAATTTTTACAGTATTTACACGTAAAATAAGACACTTTCAGGCTAAATACATTGAAAAAGTGCTATTTTTAACAATTTTTACAGTATTTACACGTAAAATAAGACACTTTCAGGCTAAATACATTGAAAAAGTGCTATTTTTAACAATTTTTACAGTATTTACGCGTAAAATAAGACACTTTCAGGCTAAATACATTGAAAAAGTGCTATTTTTAACAATTTTTACAGTATTTACACGTAAAATAAGACACTTTCAGGCTAAATACATTGAAAAAGTGCTATTTTTCAAAATTTTAACAGCATTTACACGTAAAATAAGACACTTTCAGGCTAAATACATTGAAAAAGTGCTATTTTTCACAATTTTAACAGTATTTACACGTAAAATAAGACACTTTCAGGCTAAATACATTGAAAAAGTGCTATTTTTAACAATTTTTACAGTATTTACGCGTAAAATAAGACACTTTCAGGCTAAATACATTGAAAAAGTGCTATTTTTCACAATTTTTACAGTATTTACACGTAAAATAAGACACTTTCAGGCTAAACACATTGAAAAAGTGCTATTTTTCACAATTTTAACAGTATTTACACGTAAAATAAGACACTTTCAGGCTAAATACATTGAAAAAGTGCTATTTTTAACAATTTTTCCAGTATTTACGCGTAAAATAAGACACTTTCAGGCTAAATACATTGAAAAAGTGCTATTTTTCACAATTTTTACAGTATTTACACGTAAAATAAGACACTTTCAGGCTAAATACATTGAAAAAGTGCTATTTTTAACAATTTTTACAGTATTTACACGTAAAATAAGACACTTTCAGGCTAAATACATTGAAAAAGTGCTATTTTTCAAAATTTTAACAGTATTTACACGTAAAATAAGACACTTTCAGGCTAAATACATTGAAAAAGTGCTATTTTTAACAATTTTTCCAGTATTTACGCGTAAAATAAGACACTTTCAGGCTAAATACATTGAAAAAGTGCTATTTTTCACAATTTTTACAGTATTTACACGTAAAATAAGACACTTTCAGGCTAAATACATTGAAAAAGTGCTATTTTTAACAATTTTTCCAGTATTTACGCGTAAAATAAGACACTTTCAGGCTAAATACATTGAAAAAGTGCTATTTTTCACAATTTTTACAGTATTTACACGTAAAATAAGACACTTTCAGGCTAAATACATTGAAAAAGTGCTATTTTTCAAAATTTTAACAGCATTTACACGTAAAATAAGACACTTTCAGGCTAAATACATTGAAAAAGTGCTATTTTTCACAATTTTAACAGTATTTACACGTAAAATAAGACACTTTCAGGCTAAATACATTGAAAAAGTGCTATTTTTTCAAAATTTTAACAGTATTTACACGTAAAATAAGACACTTTCAGGCTAAATACATTGAAAAAGTGCTATTTTTAACAATTTTTACAGTATTTACACGTAAAATAAGACACTTTCAGGCTAAATACATTGAAATGTGCTATTTTTAACAATTTTTACAGTATTTGCGCGTAAAATAAGACACTTTCAGGCTAAATACATTGAAAAAGTGCTATTTTTAACAATTTTTACAGTATTTACGCGTAAAATAAGACACTTTCAGGCTAAATACATTGAAAAAGTGCTATTTTTCACAATTTTTACAGTATTTACACGTAAAATAAGACACTTTCAGGCTAAATACATTGAAAAAGTGCTATTTTTCACAATTTTTACAGTATTTACACGTAAAATAAGACACTTTCAGGCTAAATACATTGAAAAAGTGCTATTTTTAACAATTTTTCCAGTATTTACGCGTAAAATAAGACACTTTCAGGCTAAATACATTGAAAAAGTGCTATTTTTCACAATTTTTACAGTATTTACACGTAAAATAAGACACTTTCAGGCTAAATACATTGAAAAAGTGCTATTTTTAACAATTTTTACAGTATTTACACGTAAAATAAGACACTTTCAGGCTAAATACATTGAAAAAGTGCTATTTTTAACAATTTTTACAGTATTTACACGTAAAATAAGACACTTTCAGGCTAAATACATTGAAAAAGTGCTATTTTTCAAAATTTTAACAGTATTTACACGTAAAATAAGACACTTTCAGGCTAAATACATTGAAAAAGTGCTATTTTTAACAATTTTTCCAGTATTTACGCGTAAAATAAGACACTTTCAGGCTAAATACATTGAAAAAGTGCTATTTTTAACAATTTTTACAGTATTTACACGTAAAATAAGACACTTTCAGGCTAAATACATTGAAAAAGTGCTATTTTTAACAATTTTTCCAGTATTTACGCGTAAAATAAGACACTTTCAGGCTAAATACATTGAAAAAGTGCTATTTTTCACAATTTTTACAGTATTTACACGTAAAATAAGACACTTTCAGGCTAAATACATTGAAAAAGTGCTATTTTTCACAATTTTTACAGTATTTACACGTAAAATAAGACACTTTCAGGCTAAATACATTGAAAAAGTGCTATTTTTCAAAATTTTAACAGTATTTACACGTAAAATAAGACACTTTCAGGCTAAATACATTGAAAAAGTGCTATTTTTAACAATTTTTACAGTATTTACACGTAAAATAAGACACTTTCAGGCTAAATACATTGAAAAAGTGCTATTTTTAACAATTTTTACAGTATTTACACGTAAAATAAGACACTTTCAGGCTAAATACATTGAAAAAGTGCTATTTTTCAAAATTTTAACAGTATTTACACGTAAAATAAGACACTTTCAGGCTAAATACATTGAAAAAGTGCTATTTTTAACAATTTTTCCAGTATTTACGCGTAAAATAAGACACTTTCAGGCTAAATACATTGAAAAAGTGCTATTTTTCACAATTTTTACAGTATTTACACGTAAAATAAGACACTTTCAGGCTAAATACATTGAAAAAGTGCTATTTTTAACAATTTTTCCAGTATTTACGCGTAAAATAAGACACTTTCAGGCTAAATACATTGAAAAAGTGCTATTTTTCACAATTTTTACAGTATTTACACGTAAAATAAGACACTTTCAGGCTAAATACATTGAAAAAGTGCTATTTTTAACAATTTTTACAGTATTTACACGTAAAATAAGACACTTTCAGGCTAAATACATTGAAAAAGTGCTATTTTTCAAAATTTTAACAGTATTTACACGTAAAATAAGACACTTTCAGGCTAAATACATTGAAAAAGTGCTATTTTTAACAATTTTTCCAGTATTTACGCGTAAAATAAGACACTTTCAGGCTAAATACATTGAAAAAGTGCTATTTTTCACAATTTTTACAGTATTTACACGTAAAATAAGACACTTTCAGGCTAAATACATTGAAAAAGTGCTATTTTTCACAATTTTTACAGTATTTACACGTAAAATAAGACACTTTCAGGCTAAATACATTGAAAAAGTGCTATTTTTAACAATTTTTACAGTATTTACACGTAAAATAAGACACTTTCAGGCTAAATACATTGAAAAAGTGCTATTTTTAACAATTTTTACAGTATTTACACGTAAAATAAGACACTTTCAGGCTAAATACATTGAAAAAGTGCTATTTTTAACAATTTTTCCAGTATTTACGCGTAAAATAAGACACTTTCAGGCTAAATACATTGAAAAAGTGCTATTTTTCACAATTTTTACAGTATTTACACGTAAAATAAGACACTTTCAGGCTAAATACATTGAAAAAGTGCTATTTTTAACAATTTTTCCAGTATTTACGCGTAAAATAAGACACTTTCAGGCTAAATACATTGAAAAAGTGCTATTTTTCACAATTTTTACAGTATTTACACGTAAAATAAGACACTTTCAGGCTAAATACATTGAAAAAGTGCTATTTTTAACAATTTTTACAGTATTTACACGTAAAATAAGACACTTTCAGGCTAAATACATTGAAAAAGTGCTATTTTTAACAATTTTTACAGTATTTACACGTAAAATAAGACACTTTCAGGCTAAATACATTGAAAAAGTGCTATTTTTCAAAATTTTAACAGTATTTACACGTAAAATAAGACACTTTCAGGCTAAATACATTGAAAAAGTGCTATTTTTAACAATTTTTCCAGTATTTACGCGTAAAATAAGACACTTTCAGGCTAAATACATTGAAAAAGTGCTATTTTTCACAATTTTTACAGTATTTACACGTAAAATAAGACACTTTCAGGCTAAATACATTGAAAAAGTGCTATTTTTAACAATTTTTCCAGTATTTACGCGTAAAATAAGACACTTTCAGGCTAAATACATTGAAAAAGTGCTATTTTTCACAATTTTTACAGTATTTACACGTAAAATAAGACACTTTCAGGCTAAATACATTGAAAAAGTGCTATTTTTAACAATTTTTACAGTATTTACACGTAAAATAAGACACTTTCAGGCTAAATACATTGAAAAAGTGCTATTTTTCAAAATTTTAACAGTATTTACACGTAAAATAAGACACTTTCAGGCTAAATACATTGAAAAAGTGCTATTTTTAACAATTTTTCCAGTATTTACGCGTAAAATAAGACACTTTCAGGCTAAATACATTGAAAAAGTGCTATTTTTCACAATTTTTACAGTATTTACACGTAAAATAAGACACTTTCAGGCTAAATACATTGAAAAAGTGCTATTTTTAACAATTTTTCCAGTATTTACGCGTAAAATAAGACACTTTCAGGCTAAATACATTGAAAAAGTGCTATTTTTCACAATTTTTACAGTATTTACACGTAAAATAAGACACTTTCAGGCTAAATACATTGAAAAAGTGCTATTTTTAACAATTTTTACAGTATTTACACGTAAAATAAGACACTTTCAGGCTAAATACATTGAAAAAGTGCTATTTTTAACAATTTTTCCAGTATTTACGCGTAAAATAAGACACTTTCAGGCTAAATACATTGAAAAAGTGCTATTTTTCACAATTTTTACAGTATTTACACGTAAAATAAGACACTTTCAGGCTAAATACATTGAAAAAGTGCTATTTTTAACAATTTTTACAGTATTTACACGTAAAATAAGACACTTTCAGGCTAAATACATTGAAAAAGTGCTATTTTTAACAATTTTTACAGTATTTACACGTAAAATAAGACACTTTCAGGCTAAATACATTGAAAAAGTGCTATTTTTAACAATTTTTACAGTATTTACACGTAAAATAAGACACTTTCAGGCTAAACACATTGAAAAAGTGCTATTTTTCACAATTTTAACAGTATTTACACGTAAAATAAGACACTTTCAGGCTAAATACATTGAAAAAGTGCTATTTTTCAAAATTTTAACAGTATTTACACGTAAAATAAGACACTTTCAGGCTAAATACATTGAAAAAGTGCTATTTTTAACAATTTTTACAGTATTTACACGTAAAATAAGACACTTTCAGGCTAAATACATTGAAAAAGTGCTATTTTTAACAATTTTTACAGTATTTACGCGTAAAATAAGACACTTTCAGGCTAAATACATTGAAAAAGTGCTATTTTTAACAAATTTTACAGTATTTACGCGTAAAATAAGACACTTTCAGGCTAAATACATTGAAAAAGTGCTATTTTTAACAATTTTTACAGTATTTACACGCAAAATAAGACACTTTCAGGCTAAATACATTGAAAAAGTGCTATTTTTCACAATTTTTACAGTATTTACACGTAAAATAAGACACTTTCAGGCTAAATACATTGAAAAAGTGCTATTTTTCAAAATTTTAACAGCATTTACACGTAAAATAAGACACTTTCAGGCTAAATACATTGAAAAAGTGCTATTTTTAACAATTTTTCCAGTATTTACGCGTAAAATAAGACACTTTCAGGCTAAATACATTGAAAAAGTGCTATTTTTTCAAAATTTTAACAGTATTTACACGTAAAATAAGACACTTTCAGGCTAAATACATTGAAAAAGTGCTATTTTTAACAATTTTTCCAGTATTTACGCGTAAAATAAGACACTTTCAGGCTAAATACATTGAAAAAGTGCTATTTTTCACAATTTTTACAGTATTTACACGTAAAATAAGACACTTTCAGGCTAAATACATTGAAAAAGTGCTATTTTTAACAATTTTTACAGTATTTACACGTAAAATAAGACACTTTCAGGCTAAATACATTGAAAAAGTGCTATTTTTCAAAATTTTAACAGTATTTACACGTAAAATAAGACACTTTCAGGCTAAATACATTGAAATGTGCTATTTTTAACAATTTTTACAGTATTTACGCGTAAAATAAGACACTTTCAGGCTAAATACATTGAAAAAGTGCTATTTTTAACAATTTTTCCAGTATTTACGCGTAAAATAAGACACTTTCAGGCTAAATACATTGAAAAAGTGCTATTTTTCACAATTTTTACAGTATTTACACGTAAAATAAGACACTTTCAGGCTAAATACATTGAAAAAGTGCTATTTTTCAAAATTTTAACAGCATTTACACGTAAAATAAGACACTTTCAGGCTAAATACATTGAAAAAGTGCTATTTTTCAAAATTTTAACAGTATTTACACGTAAAATAAGACACTTTCAGGCTAAATACATTGAAATGTGCTATTTTTAACAATTTTTACAGTATTTGCGCGTAAAATAAGACACTTTCAGGCTAAATACATTGAAAAAGTGCTATTTTTCACAATTTTAACAGTATTTACACGTAAAATAAGACACTTTCAGGCTAAATACATTGAAAAAGTGCTATTTTTCAAAATTTTAACAGTATTTACACGTAAAATAAGACACTTTCAGGCTAAATACATTGAAAAAGTGCTATTTTTAACAATTTTTACAGTATTTACACGTAAAATAAGACACTTTCAGGCTAAATACATTGAAAAAGTGCTATTTTTAACAATTTTTACAGTATTTACGCGTAAAATAAGACACTTTCAGGCTAAATACATTGAAAAAGTGCTATTTTTCACAATTTTCACAGTATTTACACGCAAAATAAGACACTTTCAGGCTAAATACATTGAAAAAGTGCTATTTTTCACAATTTTTACAGTATTTACACGTAAAATAAGACACTTTCAGGCTAAGTACATTGAAAAAGTGCTATTTTTCAAAATTTTAAAAGCATTTACACGTAAAATAAGACACTTTCAGGCTAAATACATTGAAAAAGTGCTATTTTTAACAATTTTTACAGTATTTACACGCAAAATAAGACACTTTCAGGCTAAATACATTGAAAAAGTGCTATTTTTCACAATTTTTACAGTATTTACACGTAAAATAAGACACTTTCAGGCTAAATACATTGAAAAAGTGCTATTTTTCAAAATTTTAACAGTATTTACACGTAAAATAAGACACTTTCAGGCTAAACACATTGAAAAAGTGCTATTTTTCACAATTTTTACAGTATTTACACGTAAAATAAGACACTTTCAGGCTAAATACATTGAAATGTGCTATTTTTAACAATTTTTACAGTATTTGCGCGTAAAATAAGACACTTTCAGGCTAAATACATTGAAAAAGTGCTATTTTTCACAATTTTAACAGTATTTACGCGTAAAATAAGACACTTTCAGGCTAAATACATTGAAAAAGTGCTATTTTTAACAATTTTTACAGTATTTACGCGTAAAATAAGACACTTTCAGGCTAAATACATTGAAAAAGTGCTATTTTTAACAATTTTTACAGTATTTACGCGTAAAATAAGACACTTTCAGGCTAAATACATTGAAAAAGTGCTATTTTTAACAATTTTTACAGTATTTACACGCAAAATAAGACACTTTCAGGCTAAATACATTGAAAAAGTGCTATTTTTCACAATTTTTACAGTATTTACACGTAAAATAAGACACTTTCAGGCTAAACACATTGAAAAAGTGCTATTTTTCACAATTTTAACAGTATTTACACGTAAAATAAGACACTTTCAGGCTAAATACATTGAAATGTGCTATTTTTAACAATTTTTACAGTATTTGCGCGTAAAATAAGACACTTTCAGGCTAAATACATTGAAAAAGTGCTATTTTTCAAAATTTTAACAGTATTTACACGTAAAATAAGACACTTTCAGGCTAAATACATTGAAAAAGTGCTATTTTTAACAATTTTTCCAGTATTTACGCGTAAAATAAGACACTTTCAGGCTAAATACATTGAAAAAGTGCTATTTTTAACAATTTTTACAGTATTTACGCGTAAAATAAGACACTTTCAGGCTAAATACATTGAAAAAGTGCTATTTTTAACAATTTTTCCAGTATTTACGCGTAAAATAAGACACTTTCAGGCTAAATACATTGAAAAAGTGCTATTTTTCAAAATTTTAACAGTATTTACACGTAAAATAAGACACTTGTTGCGAACGCGACAAAATAAAATTGAGCTAAACTGACAGGCATGCAAGAGTTAGATGAGAAACTTTAAATAACTAAATATCTTTGTTTAGGATAAATTCTCACCGGAAAATATTATCTTAGGAAAACAACCTTAAGTCACAGAGAGGCCTCATACCGTGAGGAAAACGAAAGTATGGTGCGTTATTGGAAATATCAGAAAGGGGACAATATCCAGACATATGGAAATTATAAATAAACTCAAGCCATGTAATAAAAACGAAAGTGAAGAACATGGGCCGAAAAGGGTTAACACTAGAACACAATGCATACATTGTCATTGCGCGATTAGTTTCATGAAAGAACGATCAACGCACGGTCGTAGGGCAGTGAAAGAAAGACCAACTTGACGAATAGAACAAACGACGCGCAGGCAATAGGCAATAGGAAAATAGGCATACGCACTTGAACCACAGATGCGCGATGCATTACCCATGGTCATAAAACGATAGGGTAACAATCGCCAGATATTGTTACATTACAGACCTCCTACACTAGCCGACGCCTGGCAGGGGTCAACGCATCAGCATACCGAATTAGGAAAAAGGAGATCGATGTAATGCTATTTCATGTTCTTTTTCCCACGGAATTTTAGTATATAAGATAGGATTTTTGAGAATAAAAAGCGACTTGTAATCCAAACCTCAACGAAGAAACTTGTGTTTCATTGTTTGGGTATCCATTCAGAATCGGGAAAGTTTCACCTTTGCCTTCCCTCCGGAAATTGGTTACGCATTTCGGTGCCTCCCCACTCCGTCGGAAGAATTAGGCGAAATTAAGCCAAGCAAGAACCACGGTTAGAAACTTCTCCTGGTTATCCAGGAAAAAAGGCTAATCGTCTGATCGAGCTACGGCATTCCCGTTGTCCACGCCGAGTTAGTGTTGTGCGAGTCCGCCGCTAAAAACTTCTCTTGGTTATCCAGGAAAAAAGGTTAGCCGCCTGATTCAAGCAACTCTGACAAGGCCAGGAATCTGCGCGGAGATCTCCGAATCGACCATTCCTTCGCGTGGTCGGTTCAACAACGGTTCGTTATCGAACTAACAAATGGTGGCTCCAGAGAGGAACTAACAAATGGTGGCTCCAGAGAGGAGTTGTTAATATCCGCGCGCGTTAACAACTCATTCGAGCGAACTTACGTTCGTGGTGTGCTGTCGCCAAAAGAACAGCCTCTAACTGAACCCGCACCAAGCAGTGCTTCAAAAAGGTTCAGATTCAAATTCTGCGCTCGTGAAAAATAAAGTGAATTGCAGCGAGTGAAACGGTTTACAATTAAAACACGTAAGAACTACAGTGCTATAAGTTAACCGATCAAGTGCCGTTGTGATCATATGTGCACAAGTGCAGAACAAAATCGGAGAGCATCAGTGAGTGCCAGTGCGTGATATAAGCTATATATAAGCAATAAACACGACTCCGAACTAAGCCATACCAAAGGGTAATAAAGTTCTTCCAAAAAGGTAGAACTAAACGGAGTACGTTATTTTACTATCCGAGAACAATAGTGTTACAATACGGCTCCGGAGTGAACGAAAAAAGTTCACATCCGAAATAACCCGAAAGAAACTTTAAATGTTTAGCGAGGACGTCTATGCTAACGAAAGAAATCGTGTTTAACAATCAGTACGTGGACAACCGCGGAATAATAAGTTAACCGAGTGAATGACGTTTCAATCGTTTTTAAGTGCTCGCGTTTAAATAATTGAGGACATAAACACCAGTGCACGAAAGAAACTTATCAGCAATACGCACGTGGGAAAAAGTTCTCGTAAGGCGTATCTTAACGGAGTAAGTCAGTGACTATCGGTGCAGATGATTTTTTAGTACGACTTCGGAGAGAATTATCAGCGAGATCGAGACCACATTGAACTACCGGGCACGTCAAGGAAAGGTAACACCGAAAACGGTAAGTCGAACTTTCTTATCTATAGCTCAGAGTAGGAATTTTAAAGATCCGCCGAGATGCCTTACAAATTTACCACGAACACTTCCGGCAGTTGCCGATTTTGCGTGGCGGAAGACACTTCCGAAGAAAGCATGATTTCATGCTATGAATGTGATAGGTGGTTTCATTTAACATGTGCCAAACTAACACGTAAACCAAAGCCGGAAGAATGTTGGCTTTGCATAAAATGTCAAAAGATAGCATATGAACTTAATAGATTGCCCAAAGAATCCGCTAGTAAGGATACAGAGGCTATGTTCTCACGACTATTGCTTGGTCAACAAGAACAATCAAAGGAGCAATTACAAGAATTTTTAAAAGCAGTAACAACTATTGCGGGCGACAAACAAGGATCGCCGCACATAGAAACACTATTAAAAAGACAATCGCTTATGCAGTTGCCGAGATTTGGAGGGGATCCAGTAGAATGGCCGAATTTTAAACAAACATATGATGATACAAATGAGGAGGGAAGATTTTCTAATTTAGAAAATTTAAACCGCCTTAAACAGGCCTTACATGGACCAGCCCTCAAAAGCGTTCAACAATTAATGTTGGATTCTACAAACGTGCCAGAAATAATGACACGCTTAAAGAACTCCTTCGGGAGAACAGATTTAGTGTATCTTGAACTACGTAATAATCTGTATAAAATCCGAGGAGATTCCAAAACCATTGTAGTGGAAATGGTAAACGCTTTAGAAAACCTCATTCAAACAGTAAACTTGATGAGGGAACCGGACTACCTGAAAGATCATACGCTGGTGTTGGAGTTGACTGCTAGGCTACCACACCAAATTCAGGAAAAAAGAGCCCAGTACATGGCTGAAGCGGAATCACCGTTAAGGGTTCAAACTTTAGATAACCTATGCGATTGGCTGAGACCTTTCGCTAAAACGGCAAACATGTTAAAAACAATATCCGCACACACTCAACGTGGAGGCGTTCATCTCCACGAACAAAAAATCCCATACAAAGGTCTTCAACAACCAATCAAAAGGGATAAGGATTTCGAACAGATTTCAAAAGAAGCTAGCAAATGCTTAATATGCAATAAGCTACATGAAACGATCAAATGTTATGCATTGGTCAATGAGGTGCCATCTGAGCGAATAAAAATTGCTCAAAATAAAGGTTTATATTTAGGTTGCTTGAAATCTAACAATCATACAATACATGATTGTAGATCCGCGCAAATATGCGGGATAAATGGATGCACCGATAGGCATCATAAAATGCTTCATGTACCTCAAAATTTTGAAATCGAAGGAGTAAACAATCATCAAGAACTAGAAGCAACATCATCAACGCACTTCCAAGTGTTGCCAGTTGAATTAATAAACGGCAATTACAAAATAAAAACCTATGCGCTTTTAGACCCTGGTTCATCCTCAACCCTATTAGAAGAAAACGTTGCGCGTCAACTTAACCTGAATGGGGAAGTAAAACCGCTCCAATTACTATGGACACAAGGCAAACAAACTGAACACGTTAAAAGCCAAAACGTGGAATTAAGAATCAAGGGTCCAACTAAAAAGGGTTTTCAACTGAAGAATGTGAGAACGGTTAAAGATTTGAAATTACCTGTTCAATCTTTAGATTATGATAATCTAAGCAAGAGATATTCTCACCTTGCTAATCTTCCAGTTTCAGGATTCCAAAATATTCGACCCACTATAATGATCGGCTTGAATAACAATCATTTATTGATGGGGTTTAAACATAAATATGGTAAACCCACAGAACCGATAGCAATGAGGACAAGATTAGGTTGGCTAATTTACGGAAAAACAACCGAAAGCCAAGAAGAAGAATATTCCATGATAGTGCAAGAGAAAGAAAGTTTTCATAAACCAATATCCAACAAATTTTCAGTAGAAAAGTGTGGATTAAAACCAGGTGTTCAAATTTCTCTTTCTACGCATTTTGCAAAGTCAAGCTTAAAACAATCAGCAAAACGACGGAAAATAAAATCTGAAAAAATAATTTGCAGAATTATCAATGACCATCAGTCAAAAAGAGACAAATCCGGAGAGATTCGTCAAAAGGTCTACAAATTAACAAATGAAAATTCAGTTCTTAAAGCATCAACTACAAAAAAGAAAAGAAATAGGATTTCTACCTGCAACGCAAACTCCAACTTTTTTATGGAAGTACAGATGAAAAAAGATCGAAAAGGATCTACTCCTGTAAAAACTTTACACGGGAAATACCGCCGTCCAGTCAATGAACTAGCGGATTTGAATGTTTACGGCAAACAAAAGTTTGAATCACCGTTAAACAAGAAACAAAGGCTACCCAATAAAAGACCAATTGAAAGTAGTTTCATAGGAATTCATGAAGAAAATATGATTGAAGAGGTAATCGATAAAGAATTACCAACAATAAAGATGAAAAGTAAGAAAATAATTTCTGATACATGGAACAACGAGGTTTTGACACCCAGCTCAATGAAAGCTAATGCAATCACACAAACGATTAAGCCCATAGGAAAAGGGTTTATTGGTTTAATCAAAGGCCTCAGGGTATTGTCCCACAATTTATCGACCTTTATAGTAATCATGTTATTTCTCTTTTCAGCTGAAGTTCTGGGTAAAACAACATGGGGATTGATTACATATTTGATTGCAACCAACGAACTATTCTCAAAAGCAAAAGCTTCTTGCATGCCACAAATGATATAAGAAGACAAGAAAATCTATCAAATCAAATCGAAGCGTTCAAGTATTTTAACTTTCGAAAATTCAAAGTAAAAAACGATCGTCAAATGGACATTGCGAGAAAAAATACACATTAGTTTTCTAAAAGAGTAGAAGTGAAGAGATTAGCTCAATTGTTAGAAAAATCGACTATGACTCTCTATATCAAAAGTCAGGTAATTGCAACGCACCCGCGCAAGAGCAACGCATTTCATCAGTAACATCTGAGTTCAACCTGCATCAGAGAAGTCTTCAGAGCATCATTCTTCATCCGGCAGAAACAGTTGGTCTGCTATCAACAATTAGACGAAGGGAACTACCAAGCGGTAATATGCGGTTGGCTAGTGCTTAGATACGAAATTGGCTATCTCAACAAAAAAGTGGAACTTCAAAGGGTGTGCAAAGTCACAACTATAATCTACGAAGAAAGCTAGCTAATGTTCAACTATCAAACGTTCAAGGTCGAACAAATGCTGTATGTCTTGCTAACGCCATCGAGAGACTACTGTTCGGTCATATAGGCCGAGTCTGATGGAAAGCGAAATCAAGATGCTGAGATCTCCAGAAGATGAAAAACTTGCTATACAAAGTGTAAGAGAATCACTTCTTCTGTGCAACTAAATCAGAGCTGAACAACACCCAAATCTACAATAGTTTCCGCATAACGCCTTACTGCGGTCTAAACTATAATCTTGGTCGACCAGCTGATTACAATGCATCTTCAACTATCGATATCTAAATCTTAAAATCCAGCATCAAAATGACGACTATTCTTCACATCGTAACCACTTGAGAAATCGCCCAACTGAAGTCATCGTGTTTAAGACGACGACGTGTGAAATCAACGAGCAACTACAACATCTCTTATCCTGTAGAGATTTTTGAAAATCGTGTCAATCAAAATCGTATCTGAGCTTCAACGCCCAACGCGCAGCCCTACGAGTAGTCCAATGTGCAAACAACAGTGAATTATGCCTCACAACTATCATCTCCTTAGTTATCGCCGCGACAACCTACGAGCACCAACGCATCCTCACCGGCTAGACATCTGTAAATCGTTTCTACAACCGACTGCAAGCATCGATGAACCGTCAACGGCAGAATGCGTGCAATTAAAATCAGGTGTCGTATAATGAGAGCGCGAGACAATTCAATTGATTAAAATATTAGGAAAATCAACTCAAAAGGAGAAGTTAAATTTTATCTCGGCAGTAATACGTCGCGTTTATTTGGTAAAACTTGTAGTTTTACGAGGGCCGGAATGTTGCGAACGCGACAAAATAAAATTGAGCTAAACTGACAGGCATGCAAGAGTTAGATGAGAAACTTTAAATAACTAAATATCTTTGTTTAGGATAAATTCTCACCGGAAAATATTATCTTAGGAAAACAACCTTAAGTCACAGAGAGGCCTCATACCGTGAGGAAAACGAAAGTATGGTGCGTTATTGGAAATATCAGAAAGGGGACAATATCCAGACATATGGAAATTATAAATAAACTCAAGCCATGTAATAAAAACGAAAGTGAAGAACATGGGCCGAAAAGGGTTAACACTAGAACACAATGCATACATTGTCATTGCGCGATTAGTTTCATGAAAGAACGATCAACGCACGGTCGTAGGGCAGTGAAAGAAAGACCAACTTGACGAATAGAACAAACGACGCGCAGGCAATAGGCAATAGGAAAATAGGCATACGCACTTGAACCACAGATGCGCGATGCATTACCCATGGTCATAAAACGATAGGGTAACAATCGCCAGATATTGTTACATTACAGACCTCCTACACTAGCCGACGCCTGGCAGGGGTCAACGCATCAGCATACCGAATTAGGAAAAAGGAGATCGATGTAATGCTATTTCATGTTCTTTTTCCCACGGAATTTTAGTATATAAGATAGGATTTTTGAGAATAAAAAGCGACTTGTAATCCAAACCTCAACGAAGAAACTTGTGTTTCATTGTTTGGGTATCCATTCAGAATCGGGAAAGTTTCACCTTTGCCTTCCCTCCGGAAATTGGTTACGCATTTCGGTGCCTCCCCACTCCGTCGGAAGAATTAGGCGAAATTAAGCCAAGCAAGAACCACGGTTAGAAACTTCTCCTGGTTATCCAGGAAAAAAGGCTAATCGTCTGATCGAGCTACGGCATTCCCGTTGTCCACGCCGAGTTAGTGTTGTGCGAGTCCGCCGCTAAAAACTTCTCTTGGTTATCCAGGAAAAAAGGTTAGCCGCCTGATTCAAGCAACTCTGACAAGGCCAGGAATCTGCGCGGAGATCTCCGAATCGACCATTCCTTCGCGTAGTCGGTTCAACAACGGTTCGTTATCGAACTAACACTTTCAGGCTAAATACATTGAAATGTGCTATTTTTCACAATTTTTACAGTATTTACACGTAAAATAAGACACTTTCAGGCTAAACACATTGAAAAAGTGCTATTTTTCACAATTTTAACAGTATTTACACGTAAAATAAGACACGTTCAGGCTAAATACATTGAAAAAGTGCTATTTTTCACAATTTTAACAGTATTTACACGTAAAATAAGACACTTTCAGGCTAAACACATTGAAAAAGTGCTATTTTTCACAATTTTAACAGTATTTACACGTAAAATAAGACACTTTCAGGCTAAATACATTGAAATGTGCTATTTTTAACAATTTTTACAGTATTTGCGCGTAAAATAAGACACGTTCAGGCTAAATACATTGAAAAAGTGCTATTTTTCACAATTTTAACAGTATTTACACGTAAAATAAGACACTTTCAGGCTAAATACATTGAAAAAGTGCTATTTTTAACAATTTTTCCAGTATTTACGCGTAAAATAAGACACTTTCAGGCTAAATACATTGAAAAGGTGCTATTTTTAACAATTTTTACAGTATTTACGCGTAAAATAAGACACTTTCAGGCTAAATACATTGAAAAAGTGCTATTTTTAACAATTTTTCCAGTATTTACGCGTAAAATAAGACACTTTCAGGCTAAACACATTGAAAAAGTGCTATTTTTCACAATTTTAACAGTATTTACACGTAAAATAAGACACTTTCAGGCTAAATACATTGAAATGTGCTATTTTTAACAATTTTTACAGTATTTGCGCGTAAAATAAGACACTTTCAGGCTAAATACATTGAAAAAGTGCTATTTTTCAAAATTTTAACAGTATTTACACGTAAAATAAGACACTTTCAGGCTAAATACATTGAAAAAGTGCTATTTTTAACAATTTTTCCAGTATTTACGCGTAAAATAAGACACTTTCAGGCTAAATACATTGAAAAAGTGCTATTTTTAACAATTTTTCCAGTATTTACGCGTAAAATAAGACACTTTCAGGCTAAATACATTGAAAAAGTGCTATTTTTCACAATTTTCACAGTATTTACACGTAAAATAAGACACTTTCAGGCTAAACACATTGAAAAAGTGCTATTTTTCACAATTTTAACAGTATTTACACGTAAAATAAGACACTTTCAGACTAAATACATTGAAATGTGCTATTTTTAACAATTTTTACAGTATTTGCGCGTAAAATAAGACACTTTCAGGCTAAATACATTGAAAAAGTGCTATTTTTCAAAATTTTAACAGTATTTACACGTAAAATAAGACACTTTCAGGCTAAATACATTGAAAAAGTGCTATTTTTAACAATTTTTCCAGTATTTACGCGTAAAATAAGACACTTTCAGGCTAAATACATTGAAAAAGTGCTATTTTTAACAATTTTTACAGTATTTACGCGTAAAATAAGACACTTTCAGGCTAAATACATTGAAAAAGTGCTATTTTTAACAATTTTTACAGTATTTACGCGTAAAATAAGACACTTTCAGGCTAAATACATTGAAAAAGTGCTATTTTTAACAATTTTTACAGTATTTACACGCAAAATAAGACACTTTCAGGCTAAATACATTGAAAAAGTGCTATTTTTAACAATTTTTACAGTATTTACACGCAAAATAAGACACTTTCAGGCTAAATACATTGAAAAAGTGCTATTTTTAACAATTTTTACAGTATTTACACGCAAAATAAGACACTTTCAGGCTAAATACATTGAAAAAGTGCTATTTTTCACAATTTTAACAGTATTTACACGTAAAATAAGACACTTTCAGGCTAAACACATTGAAAAAGTGCTATTTTTCACAATTTTAACAGTATTTACACGTAAAATAAGACACTTTCAGGCTAAATACATTGAAATGTGCTATTTTTAACAATTTTTACAGTATTTGCGCGTAAAATAAGACACGTTCAGGCTAAATACATTGAAAAAGTGCTATTTTTCACAATTTTAACAGTATTTACACGTAAAATAAGACACTTTCAGGCTAAATACATTGAAAAAGTGCTATTTTTAACAATTTTTCCAGTATTTACGCGTAAAATAAGACACTTTCAGGCTAAATACATTGAAAAGGTGCTATTTTTAACAATTTTTACAGTATTTACGCGTAAAATAAGACACTTTCAGGCTAAATACATTGAAAAAGTGCTATTTTTAACAATTTTTCCAGTATTTGCGCGTAAAATAAGACACTTTCAGGCTAAATACATTGAAAAAGTGCTATTTTTAACAATTTTTACAGTATTTACGCGTAAAATAAGACACTTTCAGGCTAAATACATTGAAAAAGTGCTATTTTTAACAATTTTTACAGTATTTACGCGTAAAATAAGACACTTTCAGGCTAAATACATTGAAAAAGTGCTATTTTTAACAATTTTTACAGTATTTACACGCAAAATAAGACACTTTCAGGCTAAATACATTGAAAAAGTGCTATTTTTAACAATTTTTACAGTATTTACACGCAAAATAAGACACTTTCAGGCTAAATACATTGAAAAAGTGCTATTTTTAACAATTTTTACAGTATTTACACGCAAAATAAGACACTTTCAGGCTAAATACATTGAAAAAGTGCTATTTTTCACAATTTTTACAGTATTTACACGTAAAATAAGACACTTTCAGGCTAAATACATTGAAAAAGTGCTATTTTTCACAATTTTAACAGCATTTACACGTAAAATAAGACACTTTCAGGCTAAATACATTGAAAAAGTGCTATTTTTAACAATTTTTCCAGTATTTACGCGTAAAATAAGACACTTTCAGGCTAAATACATTGAAAAAGTGCTATTTTTCAAAATTTTAACAGTATTTACACGTAAAATAAGACACTTTCAGGCTAAATACATTGAAAAAGTGCTATTTTTAACAATTTTTCCAGTATTTACGCGTAAAATAAGACACTTTCAGGCTAAATACATTGAAAAAGTGCTATTTTTCACAATTTTTACAGTATTTACACGTAAAATAAGACACTTTCAGGCTAAATACATTGAAAAGTGCTATTTTTAACAATTTTTACAGTATTTACACGTAAAATAAGACACTTTCAGGCTAAATACATTGAAAAAGTGCTATTTTTCAAAATTTTAACAGTATTTACACGTAAAATAAGACACTTTCAGGCTAAATACATTGAAATGTGCTATTTTTAACAATTTTTACAGTATTTGCGCGTAAAATAAGACACTTTCAGGCTAAATACATTGAAAAAGTGCTATTTTTCAAAATTTTAACAGTATTTACACGTAAAATAAGACACTTTCAGGCTAAATACATTGAAAAAGTGCTATTTTTAACAATTTTTTCCAGTATTTACGCGTTAAAATAAGACACTTTCAGGCTAAATACATTGAAAAAGTGCTATTTTTAACAATTTTTACAGTATTTACGCGTAAAATAAGACACTTTCAGGCTAAATACATTGAAAAAGTGCTATTTTTAACAATTTTTACAGTATTTACGCGTAAAATAAGACACTTTCAGGCTAAATACATTGAAAAAGTGCTATTTTTAACAATTTTTACAGTATTTACACGCAAAATAAGACACTTTCAGGCTAAATACATTGAAAAAGTGCTATTTTTTAACAATTTTTACAGTATTTACACGCAAAATAAGACACTTTCAGGCTAAATACATTGAAAAAGTGCTATTTTTAACAATTTTTACAGTATTTACACGCAAAATAAGACACTTTCAGGCTAAATACATTGAAAAAGTGCTATTTTTCACAATTTTTACAGTATTTACACGTAAAATAAGACACTTTCAGGCTAAATACATTGAAAAAGTGCTATTTTTCACAATTTTAACAGCATTTACACGTAAAATAAGACACTTTCAGGCTAAATACATTGAAAAAGTGCTATTTTTAACAATTTTTCCAGTATTTACGCGTAAAATAAGACACTTTCAGGCTAAATACATTGAAAAAGTGCTATTTTTCAAAATTTTAACAGTATTTACACGTAAAATAAGACACTTTCAGGCTAAATACATTGAAAAAGTGCTATTTTTAACAATTTTTCCAGTATTTACGCGTAAAATAAGACACTTTCAGGCTAAATACATTGAAAAAGTGCTATTTTTCACAATTTTTACAGTATTTACACGTAAAATAAGACACTTTCAGGCTAAATACATTGAAAAAGTGCTATTTTTAACAATTTTTACAGTATTTACACGTAAAATAAGACACTTTCAGGCTAAATACATTGAAAAAGTGCTATTTTTCAAAATTTTAACAGTATTTACACGTAAAATAAGACACTTTCAGGCTAAATACATTGAAATGTGCTATTTTTAACAATTTTTACAGTATTTGCGCGTAAAATAAGACACTTTCAGGCTAAATACATTGAAAAAGTGCTATTTTTAACAATTTTTCCAGTATTTACGCGTAAAATAAGACACTTTCAGGCTAAATACATTGAAAAAGTGCTATTTTTCACAATTTTTACAGTATTTACACGTAAAATAAGACACTTTCAGGCTAAATACATTGAAAAAGTGCTATTTTTCAAAATTTTAACAGCATTTACACGTAAAATAAGACACTTTCAGGCTAAATACATTGAAAAAGTGCTATTTTTCAAAATTTTAACAGTATTTACACGTAAAATAAGACACTTTCAGGCTAAATACATTGAAATGTGCTATTTTTAACAATTTTTACAGTATTTGCGCGTAAAATAAGACACTTTCAGGCTAAATACATTGAAAAAGTGCTATTTTTCACAATTTTAACAGTATTTACACGTAAAATAAGACACTTTCAGGCTAAATACATTGAAAAAGTGCTATTTTTCAAAATTTTAACAGTATTTACACGTAAAATAAGACACTTTCAGGCTAAATACATTGAAAAAGTGCTATTTTTAACAATTTTTACAGTATTTACACGTAAAATAAGACACTTTCAGGCTAAATACATTGAAAAAGTGCTATTTTTAACAATTTTTACAGTATTTACGCGAGTTAAAACTTTTCTTTCTGAATAGATAGAAAGAGTCTTTTACAGTTCGGTGTCTTGAAATTAACTATTTTATTGAATTCAGCCGATTCCGTTATCGGCCCATAAACGGCCCAGCAGCGATCGCCGCATCAGCATAACTCGTCGCGTTGGATACAACACGACACTCCCAATGCTGATTTAGCGATTACCGACGCTCGTTGCTAACTCGCCCCCCCTCAGATGTGAACGTCCACGATTCACTGTGTTTGTTTAGGAAATGTGACGTAGTCGGGTGTCTGATTTGGTGACGAATTATGTACTGTGACTACCGTTTGCGTGTTTTTGCACCTCTTTGTAAACCAGTAAAGCAATGCTACTCCCAGTATAATGAGAGGAAAGATGATACCTCCGAAAATGTTTATCGTTGGCCAGGTTATTTGAAAAGAGTTGTTTTGTAAGCGAATGTGCTCCAATTCTTTACGTGTCTCGATGTGCAGATTATGTAAATCTTCCAGACTTATGTTCGAAATTTCCAGCTGTCTTTAAATAAACACTCCGTCGAGTGGATATAAGTTCAACGTTCCAACTAGATCGGTGAGTTTGGATGAGTATCTCACGTCGTTTATGTAAATATCGCATGTGTTGAAGCTTATTACGAACGATCCCTGAAGTGTTCTGTTGCTTATACCACAGTTGGAGACGAGTGTAAATTTCTCTACAGAGTTAATCAATATGGCGTGATTATTAATCTGTAATATTTCAGTTTTGGCTGGACTCTTCGTAAAGTTACATTCTGCTTCTCGACCTTCCATTAATCTTGGAATGCAATCTGATTCATCCAACTCTATTTCATTGATTTTATAGATTTTCGGGGTTAGAGTGCTAACACGGTATCTGATTGCTTCGTGAGTTATGAATCTGTCATACTGGAGGTGAATCTTGCCGTCGTGGTACAGGATTGGATAAATTTTTATCTTACGGAACGTTCTTGGGTCGAGTTTGGGTGTTTTTATGAGCAGCATTATTTCTTGGCGGTTGGTGGCGATAGAGGCGTCGGCGTAGGAAAGCGCTTCTAGAGTTGTGTCGAACGGAATGTTTTCTGCTGCCAGGTTTTTTTCCAAACAATTGATTTCATATTTTGACAATATTTTTTCGTTTAAAATATTCGCTTTCGTCATAACTATACTATCAACTATTTCCTGCAGTGTGTCTATCATCTTTTTTAGGTGGAGATAAATATTGATGGAATGAATTTCTAATGATTCTGATCTGAATTGAGTTATTACGTTACGAGTTTTTTCTGTTATTTCTTTAATCTGGTTGTTAATATTCCTATTGATTGTAACTTGTGCATTATTGTCATCGATGAGATTATTAATTGTTTTGTTAATAACACGAAGATCGTTTGCATCTGGTGTTCCTGCAATAAACTTCCAAATTGTTCCTATGGAATCCCAACGTTTGAATCTTTTAGTGGGAAGCATTCTTTTCAATATGGTATTCAGTTCTTCGAATTGGTTTTGGATAATACTGGAAAATTGATTATTGCTCATTTTTTCGAAATCGTCCTTAATTGCTTGAATATAACCCTTATACGCAGTTAAATTGTAATGGTGTATGTAAATATGGCTATCTATCCTTATTCTTGCCCAACCTTCGTCCATTGCAACTATAGGTTGGTTGTCTACCTTCAGAATAGAGATCCTCGGCTCAGCTAGGGTACATACTACAAATAGAAAACTGTAAGAAGAGAACAATGATGTTAGAATGACGGTATTGTTAGCTATCTTATTTTTATATCGTTTTTATGAATTTTTCGTGAATCATTTGTGTTTATAGTGCTTTTGTTTACTTTGTTAATCTTGATTTCCTTGTATCTCGGCTTGTGTTTTAATCTGGCTCTGGTTTTTTCATAAACTGTCATATCCTCTTTTATATTTATTTCCTTTTTTCTCTTATTGTAATATGAAATATCTTTCTCCTGTTTCTTTGTTAAATTTTTGTAAACATTTTCACAAATATCTGATGAACGGACAGACGGTAAAATTATCTCATAAGGAGTATATTTAGTAGTCGAATGAATGGATGAATTATATTTGTGAAGTGAAAGCTCGATTAGATCAGAAATAGTTAAATTGTTGTTCTCAAATTTCGTTATTCGATAAATTTCTAATATGGTAGAATGGAACCTTTCTATTACTCCATTCATTTCACTTCGACCTGTAGCTGTTAAATATATTTGGATTTGGTGAGTTTTATAAAAATCTATTAGATCTTGTGTACCAAAAGATTTTTCGCCGTCCATTACTAATATTTTAGGAGGATGGTATTTTGTAATTATTTCTTTAACTGCCGGAACAATATCTAAGGCGGCTCGCGATTGAATTTCTTTAATTTGAGCGAATTTTGAAAATTTATCGATGTAAGTTAAAAAATAATGTTTTTCGAGAAACATTATATCAATGTGTGCAATTTGGAAAGGGTGTACGGGGATTGGAGTTTGTTGTTGAGGATACCGGATAGGGTTTCGGTCATATTTGTTTTCATTGCAGATACAGCAATTGGAAACAATTTTTTTTATCTTGGCTAGCAGCTTTGGAAAATAGTATTTACGTAAAATTTGCGACTTATTTTCCTGGGCTCCACGATGTGCCCTATTGTGCTCTGCCGTGATTATTTCTCGTTGTTGATCTTCGTCTGTAATGTCTTCCAGAAGATTTTGAGTAAATCGAATCTTAAGGAGCTTCTGACTTCCAAAATACTTCCTATAAACCTCTTGAAATTTTCCCATTATGTCTTCACTCGTGAAAAGTCCGTTTACTTTTGATATTGTGAAATGATCCTTTAGAATCTGTAAAAGAGATGATTCGGTTATTATTTCGGAGTAAATTGTTGTACGTTTAAAATTTTGGAATGAATATTCAATTACTGTGTTTGGTTTCCCTTTTTTCAACACGATCTGGTTGTGAAAAGCATTAAGTGGTGCTTCTGTAGAGATAATGTAAAAATCGTCACTAGTTTGTGATGAATGTTGCGTACCAGTCATAGAGAAAACTATTCTGCTGAGGGCATCTGCTACAACATTGCCTTTGCCTGGTTTATACAAAATCTCGTGGTCATGCTCCTCTAAATATGCTTTCCAACGTTTTAATTTTGCGTTAGTATTTTTTTGGGAGAGGGCAAAAGTAAGTGGTTGATGATCAGTTAATATTTTGAGTTTAGCTCCATACAAATAATTGCGGAAAGTTTGTAGTGACCAGAAAATTGCAAGCATTTCTTTCTCAGGGGTGGAATATTTCTCTTCAGTTTTAGATAGTGTTCTTGATGCGAAGTGAATTGGTTTATCTTTGCCTAATTCACCTTGAGAAAGAACGGATCCAATTGCATAATCTGAAGCATCGGTTGTCAAAATAAATGGTTTGTTAAAATCTGGATAGATGAGAATATCGCTCGATGATAGTATTTGCTTCATTTTATTGAAACATTCGATTTCTTGTTGATTTAATGTAATTTTCTTTTTGGATGTGTCAGATCCCTTTCCCCTTAAAATGTTTGTCAAAGGTTTAGCAATTTTGGCAAAGTCTTTGACAAATCGTCGATAGTAGCCCATTAATCCTAGGAAGGCACGCAAATCTTTAATGGTTTTGGGCACAGGGTATTTATTTATAACTTCTATTTTTTTATGGTTGGGTTTTATTCCCTCTGTGCAAATAATGAAACCAAGAAATTCAACTTCTTGGCGAAGGAATTCTGATTTGTCTAATTGAATTTTTAGTCCTGCATTATTTAATGTTGTCAAAATTGTGTCCAAATTTTTCAAATGATTTTCTAAATCATCGCCAAAAACTATTACGTCGTCTATATAAACGTAACATATTTTTCCAATAAAATTTCGAAGTACATCATCGATAGCCCTTTGAAATATAGCCGGTGCGTTTTTTAAACCAAACGGCATCCTAGTAAATTCGTATTTACCGTTATTAATAGCAAAAGCCGTTTTTTCAATATCTGACGCTTTCATCTTAATTTAATGGAATCCCGAAGCTAAATCTAAAGTCGAGAAATATTTTTTTCCTTTTAATTGGTCTATCACATAATTTATCTCGGGCATTGGATATTTTTCGGAGATGGTTTTGGCATTTAACATTCGATAATCGATAACCATTCTAAATTTCTTTTGTCCTGATGCATCCGGTTTTTTTGGCACAATCCATACCGGTGAAGTCCAAGCTGAGCGAGACGGTCTGATTATTCCATCCGCTAATAGCTTGTCAACTTGCTTATTTACTTCGTCAGCATATGCTGCAGGATATGGATACACTCTTTGATGGATAGGTGTATCGTCTGAAGTGTGTATTGCACATTCCACTTTGGTTGTACATGTTAGTTTACTGTCTGGTTTGTAAAATGCATCTCTGTTTTTATCTAAAACCTGGTTTAGTTTTTCTAGCTCTAATTTGGATAGATGAGATGTTCGGATCAAATTGTGGGATGACCGATTATGTGGAGAATAGTATGAGATTGGGATGACGAATCTTTTAGAGTTTCTACTCAATGTGATTTGGTCATTTTCTAGATCAATTTTAGCTTTCAATGTTTTCAACATGCTATTTCCAATGATTCCATAAAAAAAATTGTGAAATTTGTGTAACAAAAAGCGATCTTCAAAATCAATTTTGGGATGGAAAAAATTTATATTAATTGCACTAGTAGGAGCAAATGTACTATTTGCACAACTTATTTGACCTACTGAAAATTCGTACGGTTTACTGATTTCATATGCACGTGCCAATTGTGGATGTATTAAATTAATATTAGCACCTGTGTCTATTAAAAACGGAAAGTTTCCAATGGTAGTTTTAAGATAAATAAAAGGAAGGCTGGGAACTACCAACTCATCTTCCACTCTAAAAAATGGTTCTGACCATCGCGACTTGATCCCTCCAACGGATCATGCTCGTGTTGCAAATTTATGTTTTGTAATTTGTCAACAAGATTGTTTTGCTCTGTGAGCTCAAATTCATTTATTGTTTGTCCGTGACAATACCTTGCGTCGTTGGCATTTTTATTCATTTGATGAGCATATAATGGGTGAGCTTGCCTCTTTACCCACGCTTCTTGACTTGATGGTGGTCTTGGTCTTTTTTCGCCATATGTGGGTCTGTTACCATAGTCAATATGACGTGAATTTATACTTCTATCTACCTCCATTGGCTCGGGCTGTTGCCTCTGTGGGGTATATTGCTGATTAGGCAGGTAATGGGAATTGTATCGTGGAGCTGGACGAGGCGCTGCTCTAGGAGGGGGTACTGGTTGATAAACAATTTTTCTGGGTGCTACCCTAGGGGGTTGAGGCTCGAAGCCTAAATCTCTTGGCTTGGGAATATTAAGAGAATTTTGATTTCCATATTGATTTTTAAAAGGTGCTGATCGAACGTCCATATTAAAGTAATCAATGCAAAATTGATATGCTTTGCTAAGGGTCTTCGGGTCAGCAGTTTTTAATAAAGTGGATAATGGTTTTTCTAAACCTCTAATAAACGAATCCAAAGCTTTCTCTCTGAAATAGTTTATGTGGACATTTGCATGCAGAGAGTACTTACTGTCAGTTTGAACTTGTGCTATTATAGCGGCTAACAATTGGTTAACCCTGCTATAATATCCGGCGAGGCTTTCCGAATTACCCTTACGAATACACGTCAATTCATAATCCAGGGTCTTCACGTCACGCTTATCTTTATAGTAAAGCATTAGGATAGATTTTATCTGATGCCAACTACATGTTGCATTATTTGCATTTAACACATCGGAAGCTTCTCCACGGACTTTCCTTCTGATTGTTCGTTCGATCAGATGGAACTGCACAGAGTCGTCAGGAAGATCTCTATACATGATAAAAACATCTTCCACATCCGAAATCCAATTCATCAACTCATTTGGGTTTCCATCAAAAATAGGAACATCCCTCAAAAAGTCAGGGGTTTTTCCCATCTCCACGAAAGATCGTAGAACCATTTCAGTGTTGGGATTGGTCATTTTTGTGTTTTAAATGCTCACTTCACTTAACACTTGTCACGATCACGATTCACCACTAACAAATTACAGCAGAAGCTATTTAATTAAACACCAAAATTTCACTGATTTCGGATTTTTTAGGTTTTTACTTACAGTATGGTTGAGTTAATTTCCATGGGCATCTGACTTCTTTTTCTTCGGGGGAAAATTGGGCAGCTACAGCAAGATGTTCCTTTTTATCCTTCTGATGACTGGGGGCTCGCTGGCAGCAATCGGGAATTAACCACGGTGTCCCAAAGTTCGCTTCGTTATTATGATGGCTCCTTCAACCACGAGATTAGCCACAATTTTTAAATGGCTAACTTTATAGGATTTTTTTTTAACTTATACACTTCCCGCTGATTTTTTTGTCAGGTCCCCATTCGGGCGCCAGTTAAAACTTTTCTTTCTGAATAGATAGAAAGAGTCTTTTACAGTTCGGTGTCTTGAAATTAACTATTTTATTGAATTCAGCCGATTCCGTTATCGGCCCATAAACGGCCCAGCAGCGATCGCCGCATCAGCATAACTCGTCGCGTTGGATACAACACGACACTCCCAATGCTGATTTAGCGATTACCGACGCTCGTTGCTAACTCGCGTAAAATAAGACACTTTCAGGCTAAATACATTGAAAAAGTGCTATTTTTCACAATTTTTACAGTATTTACACGTAAAATAAGACACTTTCAGGCTAAACACATTGAAAAAGTGCTATTTTTCACAATTTTAACAGTATTTACACGTAAAATTAGACACTTTCAGGCTAAATACATTGAAAAAGTGCTATTTTTCAAAATTTTAACAGTATTTACACGTAAAATAAGACACTTTCAGGCTAAATACATTGAAAAAGTGCTATTTTTAACAATTTTTACAGTATTTACACGTAAAATAAGACACTTTCAGGCTAAACACATTGAAAAAGTGCTATTTTTCACAATTTTAACAGTATTTACACGTAAAATAAGACACTTTCAGGCTAAATACATTGAAAAAGTGCTATTTTTCAAAATTTTAACAGTATTTACACGTAAAATAAGACACTTTCAGGCTAAATACATTGAAAAAGTGCTATTTTTAACAATTTTTACAGTATTTACGCGTAAAATAAGACACTTTCAGGCTAAATACATTGAAAAAGTGCTATTTTTAACAATTTTTACAGTATTTACACGCAAAATAAGACACTTTCAGGCTAAATACATTGAAAAAGTGCTATTTTTCAAAATTTTAACAGTATTTACACGTAAAATAAGACACTTTCAGGCTAAATACATTGAAAAAGTGCTATTTTTAACAATTTTTACAGTATTTACACGTAAAATAAGACACTTTCAGGCTAAATACATTGAAAAAGTGCTATTTTTAACAATTTTTCCAGTATTTACGCGTAAAATAAGACACTTTCAGGCTAAATACATTGAAAAAGTGCTATTTTTAACAATTTTTACAGTATTTACACGTAAAATAAGACACTTTCAGGCTAAACACATTGAAAAAGTGCTATTTTTCACAATTTTAACAGTATTTACACGTAAAATAAGACACTTTCAGGCTAAATACATTGAAAAAGTGCTATTTTTCAAAATTTTAACAGTATTTACACGTAAAATAAGACACTTTCAGGCTAAATACATTGAAAAAGTGCTATTTTTAACAATTTTTACAGTATTTACACGCAAAATAAGACACTTTCAGGCTAAATACATTGAAAAAGTGCTATTTTTAACAATTTTTACAGTATTTACACGCAAAATAAGACACTTTCAGGCTAAATACATTGAAAAAGTGCTATTTTTAACAATTTTAACAGTATTTACACGTAAAATAAGACACTTTCAGGCTAAATACATTGAAAAAGTGCTATTTTTAACAATTTTTACAGTATTTACACGTAAAATAAGACACTTTCAGGCTAAATACATTGAAAAAGTGCTATTTTTAACAATTTTTCCAGTATTTACGCGTAAAATAAGACACTTTCAGGCTAAATACATTGAAAAAGTGCTATTTTTAACAATTTTTACAGTATTTACACGTAAAATAAGACACTTTCAGGCTAAACACATTGAAAAAGTGCTATTTTTCACAATTTTAACAGTATTTACACGTAAAATAAGACACTTTCAGGCTAAATACATTGAAAAAGTGCTATTTTTCAAAATTTTAACAGTATTTACACGTAAAATAAGACACTTTCAGGCTAAATACATTGAAAAAGTGCTATTTTTAACAATTTTTACAGTATTTACACGTAAAATAAGACACTTTCAGGCTAAATACATTGAAAAAGTGCTATTTTTAAAAATTTTTACAGTATTTACGCGTAAAATAAGACACTTTCAGGCTAAATACATTGAAAAAGTGCTATTTTTAACAATTTTTACAGTATTTACGCGTAAAATAAGACACTTTCAGGCTAAATACATTGAAAAAGTGCTATTTTTAACAATTTTTACAGTATTTACACGCAAAATAAGACACTTTCAGGCTAAATACATTGAAAAAGTGCTATTTTTAACAATTTTAACAGTATTTACACGTAAAATAAGACACTTTCAGGCTAAATACATTGAAAAAGTGCTATTTTTCAAAATTTTAACAGTATTTACACGTAAAATAAGACACTTTCAGGCTAAATACATTGAAAAAGTGCTATTTTTAACAATTTTTACAGTATTTACGCGTAAAATAAGACACTTTCAGGCTAAATACATTGAAAAAGTGCTATTTTTAACAATTTTTACAGTATTTACACGCAAAATAAGACACTTTCAGGCTAAATACATTGAAAAAGTGCTATTTTTAACAATTTTTACAGTATTTACACGTAAAATAAGACACTTTCAGGCTAAATACATTGAAAAAGTGCTATTTTTAACAATTTTTCCAGTATTTACGCGTAAAATAAGACACTTTCAGGCTAAATACATTGAAAAAGTGCTATTTTTAACAATTTTTACAGTATTTACACGTAAAATAAGACACTTTCAGGCTAAATACATTGAAAAAGTGCTATTTTTAACAATTTTTACAGTATTTACACGTAAAATAAGACACTTTCAGGCTAAATACATTGAAAAAGTGCTATTTTTAACAATTTTTCCAGTATTTACGCGTAAAATAAGACACTTTCAGGCTAAATACATTGAAAAAGTGCTATTTTTAACAATTTTTACAGTATTTACACGTAAAATAAGACACTTTCAGGCTAAACACATTGAAAAAGTGCTATTTTTCACAATTTTTACAGTATTTACACGTAAAATAAGACACTTTCAGGCTAAATACATTGAAAAAGTGCTATTTTTCAAAATTTTAACAGTATTTACACGTAAAATAAGACACTTTCAGGCTAAATACATTGAAAAAGTGCTATTTTTAACAATTTTTACAGTATTTACACGTAAAATAAGACACTTTCAGGCTAAATACATTGAAAAAGTGCTATTTTTAACAATTTTTACAGTATTTACACGTAAAATAAGACACTTTCAGGCTAAATACATTGAAAAAGTGCTATTTTTAACAATTTTTCCAGTATTTACACGTAAAATAAGACACTTTCAGGCTAAATACATTGAAAAAGTGCTATTTTTAACAATTTTTACAGTATTTACACGCAAAATAAGACACTTTCAGGCTAAATACATTGAAAAAGTGCTATTTTTAACAATTTTAACAGTATTTACACGTAAAATAAGACACTTTCAGGCTAAATACATTGAAAAAGTGCTATTTTTAACAATTTTTACAGTATTTACACGTAAAATAAGACACTTTCAGGCTAAATACATTGAAAAAGTGCTATTTTTCAAAATTTTAACAGTATTTACACGTAAAATAAGACACTTTCAGGCTAAATACATTGAAAAAGTGCTATTTTTAACAATTTTTACAGTATTTACACGTAAAATAAGACACTTTCAGGCTAAATACATTGAAAAAGTGCTATTTTTCAAAATTTTAACAGTATTTACACGTAAAATAAGACACTTTCAGGCTAAATACATTGAAAAAGTGCTATTTTTAACAATTTTTACAGTATTTACACGTAAAATAAGACACTTTCAGGCTAAATACATTGAAAAAGTGCTATTTTTCAAAATTTTAACAGTATTTACACGTAAAATAAGACACTTTCAGGCTAAATACATTGAAAAAGTGCTATTTTTAACAATTTTTACAGTATTTACACGTAAAATAAGACACTTTCAGGCTAAATACATTGAAAAAGTGCTATTTTTCAAAATTTTAACAGTATTTACACGTAAAATAAGACACTTTCAGGCTAAATACATTGAAAAAGTGCTATTTTTAACAATTTTTACAGTATTTACACGCAAAATAAGACACTTTCAGGCTAAATACATTGAAAAAGTGCTATTTTTAACAATTTTTACAGTATTTACACGCAAAATAAGACACTTTCAGGCTAAATACATTGAAAAAGTGCTATTTTTAACAATTTTAACAGTATTTACACGTAAAATAAGACACTTTCAGGCTAAATACATTGAAAAAGTGCTATTTTTAACAATTTTTACAGTATTTACACGTAAAATAAGACACTTTCAGGCTAAATACATTGAAAAAGTGCTATTTTTAACAATTTTTACAGTATTTACGCGTAAAATAAGACACTTTCAGGCTAAATACATTGAAAAAGTGCTATTTTTAACAATTTTTACAGTATTTACACGTAAAATAAGACACTTTCAGGCTAAATACATTGAAAAAGTGCTATTTTTCACAATTTTAACAGTATTTACACGTAAAATAAGACACTTTCAGGCTAAATACATTGAAAAAGTGCTATTTTTCACAATTTTAACAGTATTTACATGTAAAATAAGACACTTTCAGGCTAAATACATTGAAAAAGTGCTATTTTTAACAATTTTTACAGTATTTACACGCAAAATAAGACACTTTCAGGCTAAATACATTGAAAAAGTGCTATTTTTAACAATTTTTACAGTATTTACACGCAAAATAAGACACTTTCAGGCTAAATACATTGAAAAAGTGCTATTTTTAACAATTTTTACAGTATTTACACGTAAAATAAGACACTTTCAGGCTAAATACATTGAAAAAGTGCTATTTTTCAAAATTTTAACAGTATTTACACGTAAAATAAGACACTTTCAGGCTAAATACATTGAAAAAGTGCTATTTTTAACAATTTTTACAGTATTTACACGCAAAATAAGACACTTTCAGGCTAAATACATTGAAAAAGTGCTATTTTTCAAAATTTTAACAGTATTTACACGTAAAATAAGACACTTTCAGGCTAAATACATTGAAAAAGTGCTATTTTTAACAATTTTTACAGTATTTACACGCAAAATAAGACACTTTCAGGCTAAATACATTGAAAAAGTGCTATTTTTAACAATTTTTACAGTATTTACACGTAAAATAAGACACTTTCAGGCTAAATACATTGAAAAAGTGCTATTTTTCAAAATTTTAACAGTATTTACACGTAAAATAAGACACTTTCAGGCTAAATACATTGAAAAAGTGCTATTTTTAACAATTTTTACAGTATTTACACGCAAAATAAGACACTTTCAGGCTAAATACATTGAAAAAGTGCTATTTTTAACAATTTTTACAGTATTTACACGCAAAATAAGACACTTTCAGGCTAAATACATTGAAAAAGTGCTATTTTTAACAATTTTAACAGTATTTACACGCAAAATAAGACACTTTCAGGCTAAATACATTGAAAAAGTGCTATTTTTAACAATTTTTACAGTATTTACACGCAAAATAAGACACTTTCAGGCTAAATACATTGAAAAAGTGCTATTTTTAACAATTTTTACAGTATTTACACGTAAAATAAGACACTTTCAGGCTAAATACATTGAAAAAGTGCTATTTTTCAAAATTTTAACAGTATTTACACGTAAAATAAGACACTTTCAGGCTAAATACATTGAAAAAGTGCTATTTTTAACAATTTTTACAGTATTTACACGCAAAATAAGACACTTTCAGGCTAAATACATTGAAAAAGTGCTATTTTTCAAAATTTTAACAGTATTTACACGTAAAATAAGACACTTTCAGGCTAAATACATTGAAAAAGTGCTATTTTTAACAATTTTTACAGTATTTACACGCAAAATAAGACACTTTCAGGCTAAATACATTGAAAAAGTGCTATTTTTAACAATTTTTACAGTATTTACACGTAAAATAAGACACTTTCAGGCTAAATACATTGAAAAAGTGCTATTTTTAACAATTTTTACAGTATTTACACGCAAAATAAGACACTTTCAGGCTAAATACATTGAAAAAGTGCTATTTTTAACAATTTTTACAGTATTTACACGTAAAATAAGACACTTTCAGGCTAAATACATTGAAAAAGTGCTATTTTTCAAAATTTTAACAGTATTTACACGTAAAATAAGACACTTTCAGGCTAAATACATTGAAAAAGTGCTATTTTTAACAATTTTTACAGTATTTACACGCAAAATAAGACACTTTCAGGCTAAATACATTGAAAAAGTGCTATTTTTAACAATTTTTACAGTATTTACACGTAAAATAAGACACTTTCAGGCTAAATACATTGAAAAAGTGCTATTTTTCAAAATTTTAACAGTATTTACACGTAAAATAAGACACTTTCAGGCTAAATACATTGAAAAAGTGCTATTTTTAACAATTTTTACAGTATTTACACGCAAAATAAGACACTTTCAGGCTAAATACATTGAAAAAGTGCTATTTTTCAAAATTTTAACAGTATTTACACGTAAAATAAGACACTTTCAGGCTAAATACATTGAAAAAGTGCTATTTTTAACAATTTTTACAGTATTTACACGCAAAATAAGACACTTTCAGGCTAAATACATTGAAAAAGTGCTATTTTTAACAATTTTTACAGTATTTACACGTAAAATAAGACACTTTCAGGCTAAATACATTGAAAAAGTGCTATTTTTCAAAATTTTAACAGTATTTACACGTAAAATAAGACACTTTCAGGCTAAATACATTGAAAAAGTGCTATTTTTAACAATTTTTACAGTATTTACACGCAAAATAAGACACTTTCAGGCTAAATACATTGAAAAAGTGCTATTTTTCAAAATTTTAACAGTATTTACACGTAAAATAAGACACTTTCAGGCTAAATACATTGAAAAAGTGCTATTTTTAACAATTTTTACAGTATTTACACGTAAAATAAGACACTTTCAGGCTAAATACATTGAAAAAGTGCTATTTTTCAAAATTTTAACAGTATTTACACGTAAAATAAGACACTTTCAGGCTAAATACATTGAAAAAGTGCTATTTTTAACAATTTTAACAGTATTTACACGCAAAATAAGACACTTTCAGGCTAAATACATTGAAAAAGTGCTATTTTTAACAATTTTTACAGTATTTACACGCAAAATAAGACACTTTCAGGCTAAATACATTGAAAAAGTGCTATTTTTAACAATTTTTACAGTATTTACACGTAAAATAAGACACTTTCAGGCTAAATACATTGAAAAAGTGCTATTTTTCAAAATTTTAACAGTATTTACACGTAAAATAAGACACTTTCAGGCTAAATACATTGAAAAAGTGCTATTTTTAACAATTTTTACAGTATTTACACGCAAAATAAGACACTTTCAGGCTAAATACATTGAAAAAGTGCTATTTTTCAAAATTTTAACAGTATTTACACGTAAAATAAGACACTTTCAGGCTAAATACATTGAAAAAGTGCTATTTTTAACAATTTTTACAGTATTTACACGCAAAATAAGACACTTTCAGGCTAAATACATTGAAAAAGTGCTATTTTTAACAATTTTTACAGTATTTACACGCAAAATAAGACACTTTCAGGCTAAATACATTGAAAAAGTGCTATTTTTCAAAATTTTAACAGTATTTACACGTAAAATAAGACACTTTCAGGCTAAATACATTGAAAAAGTGCTATTTTTAACAATTTTTACAGTATTTACACGCAAAATAAGACACTTTCAGGCTAAATACATTGAAAAAGTGCTATTTTTAACAATTTTTACAGTATTTACACGTAAAATAAGACACTTTCAGGCTAAATACATTGAAAAAGTGCTATTTTTCAAAATTTTAACAGTATTTACACGTAAAATAAGACACTTTCAGGCTAAATACATTGAAAAAGTGCTATTTTTAACAATTTTTACAGTATTTACACGCAAAATAAGACACTTTCAGGCTAAATACATTGAAAAAGTGCTATTTTTCAAAATTTTAACAGTATTTACACGTAAAATAAGACACTTTCAGGCTAAATACATTGAAAAAGTGCTATTTTTAACAATTTTTACAGTATTTACACGCAAAATAAGACACTTTCAGGCTAAATACATTGAAAAAGTGCTATTTTTAACAATTTTTACAGTATTTACACGTAAAATAAGACACTTTCAGGCTAAATACATTGAAAAAGTGCTATTTTTCAAAATTTTAACAGTATTTACACGTAAAATAAGACACTTTCAGGCTAAATACATTGAAAAAGTGCTATTTTTAACAATTTTTACAGTATTTACACGCAAAATAAGACACTTTCAGGCTAAATACATTGAAAAAGTGCTATTTTTAACAATTTTTACAGTATTTACACGCAAAATAAGACACTTTCAGGCTAAATACATTGAAAAAGTGCTATTTTTAACAATTTTAACAGTATTTACACGTAAAATAAGACACTTTCAGGCTAAATACATTGAAAAAGTGCTATTTTTAACAATTTTTACAGTATTTACACGTAAAATAAGACACTTTCAGGCTAAATACATTGAAAAAGTGCTATTTTTAACAATTTTTACAGTATTTACACGTAAAATAAGACACTTTCAGGCTAAATACATTGAAAAAGTGCTATTTTTCAAAATTTTAACAGTATTTACACGTAAAATAAGACACTTTCAGGCTAAATACATTGAAAAAGTGCTATTTTTAACAATTTTTACAGTATTTACACGCAAAATAAGACACTTTCAGGCTAAATACATTGAAAAAGTGCTATTTTTAACAATTTTTACAGTATTTACACGCAAAATAAGACACTTTCAGGCTAAATACATTGAAAAAGTGCTATTTTTAACAATTTTAACAGTATTTACACGTAAAATAAGACACTTTCAGGCTAAATACATTGAAAAAGTGCTATTTTTAACAATTTTTACAGTATTTACACGTAAAATAAGACACTTTCAGGCTAAATACATTGAAAAAGTGCTATTTTTAACAATTTTTACAGTATTTACGCGTAAAATAAGACACTTTCAGGCTAAATACATTGAAAAAGTGCTATTTTTAACAATTTTTACAGTATTTACACGTAAAATAAGACACTTTCAGGCTAAATACATTGAAAAAGTGCTATTTTTCACAATTTTAACAGTATTTACACGTAAAATAAGACACTTTCAGGCTAAATACATTGAAAAAGTGCTATTTTTCAAAATTTTAACAGTATTTACACGTAAAATAAGACACTTTCAGGCTAAATACATTGAAAAAGTGCTATTTTTAACAATTTTTACAGTATTTACACGCAAAATAAGACACTTTCAGGCTAAATACATTGAAAAAGTGCTATTTTTCAAAATTTTAACAGTATTTACACGTAAAATAAGACACTTTCAGGCTAAATACATTGAAAAAGTGCTATTTTTAACAATTTTTACAGTATTTACACGCAAAATAAGACACTTTCAGGCTAAATACATTGAAAAAGTGCTATTTTTCACAATTTTAACAGTATTTACACGTAAAATAAGACACTTTCAGGCTAAATACATTGAAAAAGTGCTATTTTTCAAAATTTTAACAGTATTTACACGTAAAATAAGACACTTTCAGGCTAAATACATTGAAAAAGTGCTATTTTTAACAATTTTTACAGTATTTACACGCAAAATAAGACACTTTCAGGCTAAATACATTGAAAAAGTGCTATTTTTCAAAATTTTAACAGTATTTACACGTAAAATAAGACACTTTCAGGCTAAATACATTGAAAAAGTGCTATTTTTAACAATTTTTACAGTATTTACACGCAAAATAAGACACTTTCAGGCTAAATACATTGAAAAAGTGCTATTTTTCACAATTTTAACAGTATTTACACGTAAAATAAGACACTTTCAGGCTAAATACATTGAAAAAGTGCTATTTTTCAAAATTTTAACAGTATTTACACGTAAAATAAGACACTTTCAGGCTAAATACATTGAAAAAGTGCTATTTTTAACAATTTTTACAGTATTTACACGCAAAATAAGACACTTTCAGGCTAAATACATTGAAAAAGTGCTATTTTTCAAAATTTTAACAGTATTTACACGTAAAATAAGACACTTTCAGGCTAAATACATTGAAAAAGTGCTATTTTTAACAATTTTTACATTATTTACACGCAAAATAAGACACTTTCAGGCTAAATACATTGAAAAAGTGCTATTTTTAACAATTTTTACAGTATTTACACGTAAAATAAGACACTTTCAGGCTAAATACATTGAAAAAGTGCTATTTTTCAAAATTTTAACAGTATTTACACGTAAAATAAGACACTTTCAGGCTAAATACATTGAAAAAGTGCTATTTTTAACAATTTTTACAGTATTTACACGCAAAATAAGACACTTTCAGGCTAAATACATTGAAAAAGTGCTATTTTTAACAATTTTTACAGTATTTACACGCAAAATAAGACACTTTCAGGCTAAATACATTGAAAAAGTGCTATTTTTAACAATTTTAACAGTATTTACACGTAAAATAAGACACTTTCAGGCTAAATACATTGAAAAAGTGCTATTTTTAACAATTTTTACAGTATTTACACGTAAAATAAGACACTTTCAGGCTAAATACATTGAAAAAGTGCTATTTTTAACAATTTTTACAGTATTTACACGTAAAATAAGACACTTTCAGGCTAAATACATTGAAAAAGTGCTATTTTTCAAAATTTTAACAGTATTTACACGTAAAATAAGACACTTTCAGGCTAAATACATTGAAAAAGTGCTATTTTTAACAATTTTTACAGTATTTACACGCAAAATAAGACACTTTCAGGCTAAATACATTGAAAAAGTGCTATTTTTCACAATTTTAACAGTATTTACACGTAAAATAAGACACTTTCAGGCTAAATACATTGAAAAAGTGCTATTTTTCAAAATTTTAACAGTATTTACACGTAAAATAAGACACTTTCAGGCTAAATACATTGAAAAAGTGCTATTTTTAACAATTTTTACAGTATTTACACGCAAAATAAGACACTTTCAGGCTAAATACATTGAAAAAGTGCTATTTTTCAAAATTTTAACAGTATTTACACGTAAAATAAGACACTTTCAGGCTAAATACATTGAAAAAGTGCTATTTTTAACAATTTTTACAGTATTTACACGCAAAATAAGACACTTTCAGGCTAAATACATTGAAAAAGTGCTATTTTTCACAATTTTAACAGTATTTACACGTAAAATAAGACACTTTCAGGCTAAATACATTGAAAAAGTGCTATTTTTCAAAATTTTAACAGTATTTACACGTAAAATAAGACACTTTCAGGCTAAATACATTGAAAAAGTGCTATTTTTAACAATTTTTACAGTATTTACACGCAAAATAAGACACTTTCAGGCTAAATACATTGAAAAAGTGCTATTTTTCAAAATTTTAACAGTATTTACACGTAAAATAAGACACTTTCAGGCTAAATACATTGAAAAAGTGCTATTTTTAACAATTTTTACAGTATTTACACGCAAAATAAGACACTTTCAGGCTAAATACATTGAAAAAGTGCTATTTTTAACAATTTTTACAGTATTTACACGTAAAATAAGACACTTTCAGGCTAAATACATTGAAAAAGTGCTATTTTTCAAAATTTTAACAGTATTTACACGTAAAATAAGACACTTTCAGGCTAAATACATTGAAAAAGTGCTATTTTTAACAATTTTTACAGTATTTACACGCAAAATAAGACACTTTCAGGCTAAATACATTGAAAAAGTGCTATTTTTAACAATTTTTACAGTATTTACACGCAAAATAAGACACTTTCAGGCTAAATACATTGAAAAAGTGCTATTTTTAACAATTTTAACAGTATTTACACGTAAAATAAGACACTTTCAGGCTAAATACATTGAAAAAGTGCTATTTTTAACAATTTTTACAGTATTTACACGTAAAATAAGACACTTTCAGGCTAAATACATTGAAAAAGTGCTATTTTTAACAATTTTTACAGTATTTACACGTAAAATAAGACACTTTCAGGCTAAATACATTGAAAAAGTGCTATTTTTCAAAATTTTAACAGTATTTACACGTAAAATAAGACACTTTCAGGCTAAATACATTGAAAAAGTGCTATTTTTAACAATTTTTACAGTATTTACACGCAAAATAAGACACTTTCAGGCTAAATACATTGAAAAAGTGCTATTTTTAACAATTTTTACAGTATTTACACGCAAAATAAGACACTTTCAGGCTAAATACATTGAAAAAGTGCTATTTTTAACAATTTTAACAGTATTTACACGTAAAATAAGACACTTTCAGGCTAAATACATTGAAAAAGTGCTATTTTTAACAATTTTTACAGTATTTACACGTAAAATAAGACACTTTCAGGCTAAATACATTGAAAAAGTGCTATTTTTAACAATTTTTACAGTATTTACGCGTAAAATAAGACACTTTCAGGCTAAATACATTGAAAAAGTGCTATTTTTAACAATTTTTACAGTATTTACACGTAAAATAAGACACTTTCAGGCTAAATACATTGAAAAAGTGCTATTTTTCACAATTTTAACAGTATTTACACGTAAAATAAGACACTTTCAGGCTAAATACATTGAAAAAGTGCTATTTTTCAAAATTTTAACAGTATTTACACGTAAAATAAGACACTTTCAGGCTAAATACATTGAAAAAGTGCTATTTTTAACAATTTTTACAGTATTTACACGCAAAATAAGACACTTTCAGGCTAAATACATTGAAAAAGTGCTATTTTTAACAATTTTTACAGTATTTACACGCAAAATAAGACACTTTCAGGCTAAATACATTGAAAAAGTGCTATTTTTAACAATTTTTACAGTATTTACACGTAAAATAAGACACTTTCAGGCTAAATACATTGAAAAAGTGCTATTTTTCAAAATTTTAACAGTATTTACACGTAAAATAAGACACTTTCAGGCTAAATACATTGAAAAAGTGCTATTTTTAACAATTTTTACAGTATTTACACGCAAAATAAGACACTTTCAGGCTAAATACATTGAAAAAGTGCTATTTTTCAAAATTTTAACAGTATTTACACGTAAAATAAGACACTTTCAGGCTAAATACATTGAAAAAGTGCTATTTTTAACAATTTTTACAGTATTTACACGCAAAATAAGACACTTTCAGGCTAAATACATTGAAAAAGTGCTATTTTTAACAATTTTTACAGTATTTACACGTAAAATAAGACACTTTCAGGCTAAATACATTGAAAAAGTGCTATTTTTCAAAATTTTAACAGTATTTACACGTAAAATAAGACACTTTCAGGCTAAATACATTGAAAAAGTGCTATTTTTAACAATTTTTACAGTATTTACACGCAAAATAAGACACTTTCAGGCTAAATACATTGAAAAAGTGCTATTTTTAACAATTTTTACAGTATTTACACGCAAAATAAGACACTTTCAGGCTAAATACATTGAAAAAGTGCTATTTTTAACAATTTTAACAGTATTTACACGTAAAATAAGACACTTTCAGGCTAAATACATTGAAAAAGTGCTATTTTTAACAATTTTTACAGTATTTACACGTAAAATAAGACACTTTCAGGCTAAATACATTGAAAAAGTGCTATTTTTAACAATTTTTACAGTATTTACGCGTAAAATAAGACACTTTCAGGCTAAATACATTGAAAAAGTGCTATTTTTAACAATTTTTACAGTATTTACACGTAAAATAAGACACTTTCAGGCTAAATACATTGAAAAAGTGCTATTTTTCACAATTTTAACAGTATTTACACGTAAAATAAGACACTTTCAGGCTAAATACATTGAAAAAGTGCTATTTTTCAAAATTTTAACAGTATTTACACGTAAAATAAGACACTTTCAGGCTAAATACATTGAAAAAGTGCTATTTTTAACAATTTTTACAGTATTTACACGCAAAATAAGACACTTTCAGGCTAAATACATTGAAAAAGTGCTATTTTTAACAATTTTTACAGTATTTACACGCAAAATAAGACACTTTCAGGCTAAACACATTGAAAAAGTGCTATTTTTAACAATTTTTACAGTATTTACACGTAAAATAAGACACTTTCAGGCTAAATACATTGAAAAAGTGCTATTTTTAACAATTTTTACAGTATTTACACGTAAAATAAGACACTTTCAGGCTAAATACATTGAAAAAGTGCTATTTTTAACAATTTTTACAGTATTTACGCGTAAAATAAGACACTTTCAGGCTAAATACATTGAAAAAGTGCTATTTTTAACAATTTTTACAGTATTTACACGCAAAATAAGACACTTTCAGGCTAAATACATTGAAAAAGTGCTATTTTTCACAATTTTTACAGTATTTACGCGTAAAATAAGACACTTTCAGGCTAAATACATTGAAAAAGTGCTATTTTTCAAAATTTTAACAGTATTTACACGTAAAATAAGACACTTTCAGGCTAAATACATTGAAAAAGTGCTATTTTTAACAATTTTTACAGTATTTACGCGTAAAATAAGACACTTTCAGGCTAAATACATTGAAAAAGTGCTATTTTTAACAATTTTTACAGTATTTACACGTAAAATAAGACACTTTCAGGCTAAACACATTGAAAAAGTGCTATTTTTCACAATTTTAACAGTATTTACACGTAAAATAAGACACTTTCAGGCTAAATACATTGAAAAAGTGCTATTTTTCAAAATGTTAACAGTATTTACACGTAAAATAAGACACTTTCAGGCTAAATACATTGAAAAAGTGCTATTTTTAACAATTTTTACAGTATTTACACGTAAAATAAGACACTTTCAGGCTAAATACATTGAAAAAATGCTATTTTTAACAATTTTTACAGTATTTACGCGTAAAATAAGACACTTTCAGGCTAAATACATTGAAAAAGTGCTATTTTTAACAATTTTTACAGTATTTACGCGTAAAATAAGACACTTTCAGGCTAAATACATTGAAAAAGTGCTATTTTTAACAATTTTTACAGTATTTACACGCAAAATAAGACACTTTCAGGCTAAATACATTGAAAAAGTGCTATTTTTAACAATTTTAACAGTATTTACACGTAAAATAAGACACTTTCAGGCTAAATACATTGAAAAAGTGCTATTTTTCAAAATTTTAACAGTATTTACACGTAAAATAAGACACTTTCAGGCTAAATACATTGAAAAAGTGCTATTTTTAACAATTTTTACAGTATTTACGCGTAAAATAAGACACTTTCAGGCTAAATACATTGAAAAAGTGCTATTTTTAACAATTTTTACAGTATTTACACGCAAAATAAGACACTTTCAGGCTAAATACATTGAAAAAGTGCTATTTTTAACAATTTTTACAGTATTTACACGTAAAATAAGACACTTTCAGGCTAAATACATTGAAAAAGTGCTATTTTTAACAATTTTTCCAGTATTTACGCGTAAAATAAGACACTTTCAGGCTAAATACATTGAAAAAGTGCTATTTTTAACAATTTTTACAGTATTTACACGTAAAATAAGACACTTTAAGGCTAAATACATTGAAAAAGTGCTATTTTTAACAATTTTTACAGTATTTACACGTAAAATAAGACACTTTCAGGCTAAATACATTGAAAAAGTGCTATTTTTAACAATTTTTCCAGTATTTACGCGTAAAATAAGACACTTTCAGGCTAAATACATTGAAAAAGTGCTATTTTTAACAATTTTTACAGTATTTACACGTAAAATAAGACACTTTCAGGCTAAACACATTGAAAAAGTGCTATTTTTCACAATTTTAACAGTATTTACACGTAAAATAAGACACTTTCAGGCTAAATACATTGAAAAAGTGCTATTTTTCAAAATTTTAACAGTATTTACACGTAAAATAAGACACTTTCAGGCTAAATACATTGAAAAAGTGCTATTTTTAACAATTTTTACAGTATTTACACGTAAAATAAGACACTTTCAGGCTAAATACATTGAAAAAGTGCTATTTTTAACAATTTTTACAGTATTTACGCGTAAAATAAGACACTTTCAGGCTAAATACATTGAAAAAGTGCTATTTTTAACAATTTTTACAGTATTTACGCGTAAAATAAGACACTTTCAGGCTAAATACATTGAAAAAGTGCTATTTTTAACAATTTTAACAGTATTTACACGTAAAATAAGACACTTTCAGGCTAAATACATTGAAAAAGTGCTATTTTTCAAAATTTTAACAGTATTTACACGTAAAATAAGACACTTTCAGGCTAAATACATTGAAAAAGTGCTATTTTTAACAATTTTTACAGTATTTACGCGTAAAATAAGACACTTTCAGGCTAAATACATTGAAAAAGTGCTATTTTTAACAATTTTTACAGTATTTACACGCAAAATAAGACACTTTCAGGCTAAATACATTGAAAAAGTGCTATTTTTCACAATTTTTACAGTATTTACGCGTAAAATAAGACACTTTCAGGCTAAATACATTGAAAAAGTGCTATTTTTCACAATTTTTACAGTATTTACGCGTAAAATAAGACACTTTCAGGCTAAATACATTGAAAAAGTGCTATTTTTAACAATTTTTACAGTATTTACGCGTAAAATAAGACACTTTCAGGCTAAATACATTGAAAAAGTGCTATTTTTAACAATTTTAACAGTATTTACACGTAAAATAAGACACTTTCAGGCTAAATACATTGAAAAAGTGCTATTTTTAACAATTTTTACAGTATTTACGCGTAAAATAAGACACTTTCAGGCTAAATACATTGAAAAAGTGCTATTTTTAACAATTTTTACAGTATTTACACGCAAAATAAGACACTTTCAGGCTAAATACATTGAAAAAGTGCTATTTTTCACAATTTTTACAGTATTTACGCGTAAAATAAGACACTTTCAGGCTAAATACATTGAAAAAGTGCTATTTTTAACAATTTTTACAGTATTTACACGCAAAATAAGACACTTTCAGGCTAAATACATTGAAAAAGTGCTATTTTTCACAATTTTTACAGTATTTACGCGTAAAATAAGACACTTTCAGGCTAAATACATTGAAAAAGTGCTATTTTTCAAAATTTTAACAGTATTTACACGTAAAATAAGACACTTTCAGGCTAAATACATTGAAAAAGTGCTATTTTTAACAATTTTAACAGTATTTACACGTAAAATAAGACACTTTCAGGCTAAATACATTGAAAAAGTGCTATTTTTAACAATTTTTACAGTATTTACGCGTAAAATAAGACACTTTCAGGCTAAATACATTGAAAAAGTGCTATTTTTAACAATTTTTACAGTATTTACACGTAAAATAAGACACTTTCAGGCTAAATACATTGAAAAAGTGCTATTTTTAACAATTTTTACAGTATTTACACGCAAAATAAGACACTTTCAGGCTAAATACATTGAAAAAGTGCTATTTTTAACAATTTTAACAGTATTTACACGTAAAATAAGACACTTTCAGGCTAAATACATTGAAAAAGTGCTATTTTTCAAAATTTTAACAGTATTTACACGTAAAATAAGACACTTTCAGGCTAAATACATTGAAAAAGTGCTATTTTTAACAATTTTTACAGTATTTACACGTAAAATAAGACACTTTCAGGCTAAATACATTGAAAAAGTGCTATTTTTTAACAATTTTTACAGTATTTACACGTAAAATAAGACACTTTCAGGCTAAACACATTGAAAAAGTGCTATTTTTCACAATTTTAACAGTATTTACACGTAAAATAAGACACTTTCAGGCTAAATACATTGAAAAAGTGCTATTTTTCAAAATTTTAACAGTATTTACACGTAAAATAAGACACTTTCAGGCTAAATACATTGAAAAAGTGCTATTTTTAACAATTTTTACAGTATTTACACGTAAAATAAGACACTTTCAGGCTAAATACATTGAAAAAGTGCTATTTTTAACAATTTTAACAGTATTTACACGTAAAATAAGACACTTTCAGGCTAAATACATTGAAAAAGTGCTATTTTTAACAATTTTTACAGTATTTACGCGTAAAATAAGACACTTTCAGGCTAAATACATTGAAAAAGTGCTATTTTTAACAATTTTTACAGTATTTACACGCAAAATAAGACACTTTCAGGCTAAATACATTGAAAAAGTGCTATTTTTCACAATTTTTACAGTATTTACGCGTAAAATAAGACACTTTCAGGCTAAATACATTGAAAAAGTGCTATTTTTAACAATTTTTACAGTATTTACACGTAAAATAAGACACTTTCAGGCTAAATACATTGAAAAAGTGCTATTTTTAACAATTTTTCCAGTATTTACGCGTAAAATAAGACACTTTCAGGCTAAATACATTGAAAAAGTGCTATTTTTAACAATTTTTACAGTATTTACACGTAAAATAAGACACTTTCAGGCTAAACACATTGAAAAAGTGCTATTTTTCACAATTTTAACAGTATTTACACGTAAAATAAGACACTTTCAGGCTAAATACATTGAAAAAGTGCTATTTTTCAAAATTTTAACAGTATTTACACGTAAAATAAGACACTTTCAGGCTAAATACATTGAAAAAGTGCTATTTTTAACAATTTTTACAGTATTTACACGCAAAATAAGACACTTTCAGGCTAAATACATTGAAAAAGTGCTATTTTTAACAATTTTTACAGTATTTACACGCAAAATAAGACACTTTCAGGCTAAATACATTGAAAAAGTGCTATTTTTAACAATTTTAACAGTATTTACACGTAAAATAAGACACTTTCAGGCTAAATACATTGAAAAAGTGCTATTTTTCAAAATTTTAACAGTATTTACACGTAAAATAAGACACTTTCAGGCTAAATACATTGAAAAAGTGCTATTTTTAACAATTTTTACAGTATTTACGCGTAAAATAAGACACTTTCAGGCTAAATACATTGAAAAAGTGCTATTTTTAACAATTTTTACAGTATTTACACGCAAAATAAGACACTTTCAGGCTAAATACATTGAAAAAGTGCTACTTTTCACAATTTTTACAGTATTTACGCGTAAAATAAGACACTTTCAGGCTAAATACATTGAAAAAGTGCTATTTTTCAAAATTTTAACAGTATTTACACGTAAAATAAGACACTTTCAGGCTAAATACATTGAAAAAGTGCTATTTTTAACAATTTTTCCAGTATTTACGCGTAAAATAAGACACTTTCAGGCTAAATACATTGAAAAAGTGCTATTTTTAACAATTTTTACAGTATTTACACGTAAAATAAGACACTTTCAGGCTAAACACATTGAAAAAGTGCTATTTTTCACAATTTTAACAGTATTTACACGTAAAATAAGACACTTTCAGGCTAAATACATTGAAAAAGTGCTATTTTTCAAAATTTTAACAGTATTTACACGTAAAATAAGACACTTTCAGGCTAAATACATTGAAAAAGTGCTATTTTTAACAATTTTTACAGTATTTACACGTAAAATAAGACACTTTCAGGCTAAATACATTGAAAAAGTGCTATTTTTAACAATTTTTACAGTATTTACGCGTAAAATAAGACACTTTCAGGCTAAATACATTGAAAAAGTGCTATTTTTAACAATTTTTACAGTATTTACGCGTAAAATAAGACACTTTCAGGCTAAATACATTGAAAAAGTGCTATTTTTAACAATTTTTACAGTATTTACACGCAAAATAAGACACTTTCAGGCTAAATACATTGAAAAAGTGCTATTTTTAACAATTTTAACAGTATTTACACGTAAAATAAGACACTTTCAGGCTAAATACATTGAAAAAGTGCTATTTTTCAAAATTTTAACAGTATTTACACGTAAAATAAGACACTTTCAGGCTAAATACATTGAAAAAGTGCTATTTTTAACAATTTTTACAGTATTTACGCGTAAAATAAGACACTTTCAGGCTAAATACATTGAAAAAGTGCTATTTTTAACAATTTTTACAGTATTTACACGCAAAATAAGACACTTTCAGGCTAAATACATTGAAAAAGTGCTATTTTTCACAATTTTTACAGTATTTACGCGTAAAATAAGACACTTTCAGGCTAAATACATTGAAAAAGTGCTATTTTTAACAATTTTTACAGTATTTACACGTAAAATAAGACACTTTCAGGCTAAATACATTGAAAAAGTGCTATTTTTAACAATTTTTCCAGTATTTACGCGTAAAATAAGACACTTTCAGGCTAAATACATTGAAAAAGTGCTATTTTTCAAAATTTTAACAGTATTTACACGTAAAATAAGACACTTTCAGGCTAAATACATTGAAAAAGTGCTATTTTTAACAATTTTTCCAGTATTTACGCGTAAAATAAGACACTTTCAGGCTAAATACATTGAAAAAGTGCTATTTTTAACAATTTTTACAGTATTTACACGTAAAATAAGACACTTTCAGGCTAAACACATTGAAAAAGTGCTATTTTTAACAATTTTAACAGTATTTACACGTAAAATAAGACACTTTCAGGCTAAATACATTGAAAAAGTGCTATTTTTCAAAATTTTAACAGTATTTACACGTAAAATAAGACACTTTCAGGCTAAATACATTGAAAAAGTGCTATTTTAACAATTTTACAGTATTTACACGTAAAATAAGACACTTTCAGGCTAAATACATTGAAAAAGTGCTATTTTTAACAATTTTTACAGTATTTACGCGTAAAATAAGACACTTTCAGGCTAAATACATTGAAAAAGTGCTATTTTTCAAAATTTTAACAGTATTTACACGTAAAATAAGACACTTTCAGGCTAAATACATTGAAAAAGTGCTATTTTTCAAAATTTTAACAGTATTTACACGTAAAATAAGACACTTTCAGGCTAAATACATTGAAAAAGTGCTATTTTAACAATTTTTACAGTATTTACACGTAAAATAAGACACTTTCAGGCTAAATACATTGAAAAAGTGCTATTTTTAACAATTTTTACAGTATTTACGCGTAAAATAAGACACTTTCAGGCTAAATACATTGAAAAAGTGCTATTTTTCAAAATTTTAACAGTATTTACACGTAAAATAAGACACTTTCAGGCTAAATACATTGAAAAAGTGCTATTTTTCAAAATTTTAACAGTATTTACACGTAAAATAAGACACTTTCAGGCTAAATACATTGAAAAAGTGCTATTTAAACAATTTTTACAGTATTTACACGTAAAATAAGACACTTTCAGGCTAAATACATTGAAAAAGTGCTATTTTTAACAATTTTTCCAGTATTTACGCGTAAAATAAGACACTTTCAGGCTAAATACATTGAAAAAGTGCTATTTTTCAAAATTTTAACAGTATTTACACGTAAAATAAGACACTTTCAGGCTAAATACATTGAAAAAGTGCTATTTTTCAAAATTTTAACAGTATTTACACGTAAAATAAGACACTTTCAGGCTAAATACATTGAAAAAGTGCTATTTTTAACAATTTTTCCAGTATTTACGCGTAAAATAAGACACTTTCAGGCTAAATACATTGAAAAAGTGCTATTTTTAACAATTTTTACAGTATTTACACGTAAAATAAGACACTTTCAGGCTAAATACATTGAAAAAGTGCTATTTTTAACAATTTTAACAGTATTTACACGTAAAATAAGACACTTTCAGGCTAAATACATTGAAAAAGTGCTATTTTTCAAAATTTTAACAGTATTTACACGTAAAATAAGACACTTTCAGGCTAAATACATTGAAAAAGTGCTATTTTTAACAATTTTTACAGTATTTACGCGTAAAATAAGACACTTTCAGGCTAAATACATTGAAAAAGTGCTATTTTTAACAATTTTTACAGTATTTACACGCAAAATAAGACACTTTCAGGCTAAATACATTGAAAAAGTGCTATTTTTCACAATTTTTACAGTATTAACGCGTAAAATAAGACACTTTCAGGCTAAATACATTGAAAAAGTGCTATTTTTAACAATTTTTACAGTATTTACACGTAAAATAAGACACTTTCAGGCTAAATACATTGAAAAAGTGCTATTTTTAACAATTTTTCCAGTATTTACGCGTAAAATAAGACACTTTCAGGCTAAATACATTGAAAAAGTGCTATTTTTCAAAATTTTAACAGTATTTACACGTAAAATAAGACACTTTCAGGCTAAATACATTGAAAAAGTGCTATTTTTAACAATTTTTCCAGTATTTACGCGTAAAATAAGACACTTTCAGGCTAAATACATTGAAAAAGTGCTATTTTTAACAATTTTTACAGTATTTACACGTAAAATAAGACACTTTCAGGCTAAACACATTGAAAAAGTGCTATTTTTCACAATTTTAACAGTATTTACACGTAAAATAAGACACTTTCAGGCTAAATACATTGAAAAAGTGCTATTTTTCAAAATTTTAACAGTATTTACACGTAAAATAAGACACTTTCAGGCTAAATACATTGAAAAAGTGCTATTTTTAACAATTTTTCCAGTATTTACGCGTAAAATAAGACACTTTCAGGCTAAATACATTGAAAAAGTGCTATTTTTAACAATTTTTACAGTATTTACACGTAAAATAAGACACTTTCAGGCTAAACACATTGAAAAAGTGCTATTTTTCACAATTTTAACAGTATTTACACGTAAAATAAGACACTTTCAGGCTAAATACATTGAAAAAGTGCTATTTTTCAAAATTTTAACAGTATTTACACGTAAAATAAGACACTTTCAGGCTAAATACATTGAAAAAGTGCTATTTTTAACAATTTTTACAGTATTTACACGTAAAATAAGACACTTTCAGGCTAAATACATTGAAAAAGTGCTATTTTTAACAATTTTTACAGTATTTACGCGTAAAATAAGACACTTTCAGGCTAAATACATTGAAAAAGTGCTATTTTTAACAATTTTTACAGTATTTACGCGTAAAATAAGACACTTTCAGGCTAAATACATTGAAAAAGTGCTATTTTTAACAATTTTTACAGTATTTACACGCAAAATAAGACACTTTCAGGCTAAATACATTGAAAAAGTGCTATTTTTAACAATTTTTACAGTATTTACGCGTAAAATAAGACACTTTCAGGCTAAATACATTGAAAAAGTGCTATTTTTAACAATTTTTACAGTATTTACACGTAAAATAAGACACTTTCAGGCTACATACATTGAAAAAGTGCTATTTTTAACAATTTTTCCAGTATTTACGCGTAAAATAAGACACTTTCAGGCTAAATACATTGAAAAAGTGCTATTTTTCAAAATTTTAACAGTATTTACACGTAAAATAAGACACTTTCAGGCTAAATACATTGAAAAAGTGCTATTTTTAACAATTTTTCCAGTATTTACGCGTAAAATAAGACACTTTCAGGCTAAATACATTGAAAAAGTGCTATTTTTCACAATTTTTACAGTATTTACACGTAAAATAAGACACTTTCAGGCTAAATACATTGAAAAAGTGCTATTTTTAACAATTTTTACAGTATTTACACGTAAAATAAGACACTTTCAGGCTAAATACATTGAAAAAGTGCTATTTTTCAAAATTTTAACAGTATTTACACGTAAAATAAGACACATTCAGGCTAAATACATTGAAATGTGCTATTTTTAACAATTTTTACAGTATTTACGCGTAAAATAAGACACTTTCAGGCTAAATACATTGAAAAAGTGCTATTTTTAACAATTTTTCCAGTATTTACGCGTAAAATAAGACACTTTCAGGCTAAATACATTGAAAAAGTGCTATTTTTCACAATTTTTACAGTATTTACACGTAAAATAAGACACTTTCAGGCTAAATACATTGAAAAAGTGCTATTTTTCAAAATTTTAACAGCATTTACACGTAAAATAAGACACTTTCAGGCTAAATACATTGGAAAAGTGCTATTTTTCAAAATTTTAACAGTATTTACACGTAAAATAAGACACTTTCAGGCTAAATACATTGAAATGTGCTATTTTTAACAATTTTTACAGTATTTGCGCGTAAAATAAGACACTTTCAGGCTAAATACATTGAAAAAGTGCTATTTTTCACAATTTTAACAGTATTTACACGTAAAATAAGACACTTTCAGGCTAAATACATTGAAAAAGTGCTATTTTTCAAAATTTTAACAGTATTTACACGTAAAATAAGACACTTTCAGGCTAAATACATTGAAAAAGTGCTATTTTTAACAATTTTTACAGTATTTACACGTAAAATAAGACACTTTCAGGCTAAATACATTGAAAAAGTGCTATTTTTAACAATTTTTACAGTATTTACGCGTAAAATAAGACACTTTCAGGCTAAATACATTGAAAAAGTGCTATTTTTAACAATTTTTACAGTATTTACGCGTAAAATAAGACACTTTCAGGCTAAATACATTGAAAAAGTGCTATTTTTCACAATTTTTACAGTATTTACACGTAAAATAAGACACTTTCAGGCTAAATACATTGAAAAAGTGCTATTTTTCACAATTTTAACAGTATTTACACGTAAAATAAGACACTTTCAGGCTAAATACATTGAAAAAGTGCTATTTTTCAAAATTTTAACAGTATTTACACGTAAAATAAGACACTTTCAGGCTAAATACATTGAAAAAGTGCTATTTTTAACAATTTTTCCAGTATTTACGCGTAAAATAAGACACTTTCAGGCTAAATACATTGAAAAAGTGCTATTTTTCACAATTTTTACAGTATTTACACGTAAAATAAGACACTTTCAGGCTAAATACATTGAAAAAGTGCTATTTTTTAACAATTTTTACAGTATTTACACGTAAAATAAGACACTTTCAGGCTAAATACATTGAAAAAGTGCTATTTTTCAAAATTTTAACAGTATTTACACGTAAAATAAGACACTTTCAGGCTAAATACATTGAAATGTGCTATTTTTTAACAATTTTTACAGTATTTGCGCGTAAAATAAGACACTTTCAGGCTAAATACATTGAAAAAGTGCTATTTTTAACAATTTTTCCAGTATTTACGCGTAAAATAAGACACTTTCAGGCTAAATACATTGAAAAAGTGCTATTTTTCACAATTTTTACAGTATTTACACGTAAAATAAGACACTTTCAGGCTAAATACATTGAAAAAGTGCTATTTTTCAAAATTTTAACAGCATTTACACGTAAAATAAGACACTTTCAGGCTAAATACATTGAAAAAGTGCTATTTTTAACAATTTTTACAGTATTTACGCGTAAAATAAGACACTTTCAGGCTAAATACATTGAAATGTGCTATTTTTAACAATTTTTACAGTATTTGCGCGTAAAATAAGACACTTTCAGGCTAAATACATTGAAAAAGTGCTATTTTTCACAATTTTAACAGTATTTACACGTGAAATAAGACACTTTCAGGCTAAATACATTGAAAAAGTGCTATTTTTCAAAATTTTAACAGTATTTACACGTAAAATAAGACACTTACAGGCTAAATACATTGAAAAAGTGCTATTTTTAACAATTTTTACAGCATTTACACGTAAAATAAGACACTTTCAGGCTAAATACATTGAAAAGTGCTATTTTTAACAATTTTTACAGTATTTACGCGTAAAATAAGACACTTTCAGGCTAATACATTGAAAAAGTGCTATTTTTCACAATTTTTACAGTATTTACACGTAAAATAAGACACTTTCAGGCTAAACACATTGAAAAAGTGCTATTTTTTCACAATTTTAACAGTATTTACACGTAAAATTAGACACTTTCAGGCTAAATACATTGAAAAAGTGCTATTTTTCAAAATTTTAACAGTATTTACACGTAAAATAAGACACTTTCAGGCTAAATACATTGAAAAAGTGCTATTTTTAACAATTTTTACAGTATTTACACGTAAAATAAGACACTTTCAGGCTAAACACATTGAAAAAGTGCTATTTTTCACAATTTTAACAGTATTTACACGTAAAATAAGACACTTTCAGGCTAAATACATTGAAAAAGTGCTATTTTTCAAAATTTTAACAGTATTTACACGTAAAATAAGACACTTTCAGGCTAAATACATTGAAAAAGTGCTATTTTAAACAATTTTTACAGTATTTACACGTAAAATAAGACACTTTCAGGCTAAATACATTGAAAAAGTGCTATTTTTAACAATTTTTACAGTATTTACGCGTAAAATAAGACACTTTCAGGCTAAATACATTGAAAAAGTGCTATTTTTAACAATTTTTACAGTATTTACGCGTAAAATAAGACACTTTCAGGCTAAATACATTGAAAAAGTTCTATTTTTAACAATTTTTACAGTATTTACACGTAAAATAAGACACTTTCAGGCTAAATACATTGAAAAAGTGCTATTTTTCAAAATTTTAACAGCATTTACACGTAAAATAAGACACTTTCAGGCTAAATACATTGAAAAAGTGCTATTTTTAACAATTTTTCCAGTATTTACGCGTAAAATAAGACACTTTCAGGCTAAATACATTGAAAAAGTGCTATTTTTTCAAAATTTTAACAGTATTTACACGTAAAATAAGACACTTTCAGGCTAAATACATTGAAAAAGTGCTATTTTTAACAATTTTTCCAGTATTTACGCGTAAAATAAGACACTTTCAGGCTAAATACATTGAAAAAGTGCTATTTTTCAAAATTTTAACAGTATTTACACGTAAAATAAGACACTTTCAGGCTAAATACATTGAAAAAGTGCTATTTTTAACAATTTTTCCAGTATTTACGCGTAAAATAAGACACTTTCAGGCTAAATACATTGAAAAAGTGCTATTTTTCACAATTTTTACAGTATTTACACGTAAAATAAGACACTTTCAGGCTAAATACATTGAAAAAGTGCTATTTTTAACAATTTTTACAGTATTTACACGTAAAATAAGACACTTTCAGGCTAAATACATTGAAAAAGTATTTTTTTACAATTTTAACAGAATTTACACGTAAAATAAGACACTTTCAGGCTAAATACATTGAAAAAGTATTTTTTTTACAATTTTAACAGTATTTACACGTAAAATAAGACACTTTCAGGCTAATTTCATTGAAAAAGTGTTTTTTTTAACAATTTTAACAGTATTTACACGTAAAATAAGACACTTTCAGGCTAAATACATTGAAAAAGTATTTTTTTAACAATTTTAACAGTATTTACACGTAAAATAAGACACTTTCAGGCTAATTTCATTGAAAAAGTGTTTTTTTAACAATTTTAACAGTATTTACACGTAAAATATGACACTTTCAGGCTAATTTCATTGAAAAAGTGTTTTTTTTAACAATTTTAACAGTATTTACACGTAAAATAAGACACTTTCAGGCTAAATACATTGAAAAAGTATTTTTTTTACAATTTTAACAGTATTACACGTAAAAAAAGACACTTTTAGGCTAATTTCATTGAAAAAGAGAGTTAACGCACGGTGTCCGGGAGAAGTGTTTTTAAAAAAAACTTAACTTTATTTCCATCGACCGGCGGAGTTAATAACCGTTCGGATTAGCGTCTGAGTATCAACTGAACTGTTTGGATGGATGCTGGTGCGCTGGTCCGTGTTGAATTATGCTGCGTGCTGAATAATGCTGCGTTGCAAATTATGTTGTGCGCGCTGCTTTGTGGTTTGTTTGTTTATCGGTCGTGCGTGGTTTGTTTGTTTATCGGTGGCGCGTTCTGCTGCGTGGCGTTTCTCGTGTTGCGCTGTCGTCTTAACTCCTTACTGCGCTGTCGTCTTAACTCCTCCCCTCTTAAATGACTTTGCCCTCAAAGTCTCGTTGCTGCGTGGAATGAAGTTGGTCTGCTAACGAACGTTTCTGGTCGTTTCGCTTGAGTCATGTTTACTTTTATCGTCGTTCTCTTGAAGTGGAAGAATAAACAGATTATAAATGCGCATAGGCATATGAATGCAAAAGTTCCTCCGAATACATTAATTTTCCATCTTAGAGAATCATTCTGCAAGTTAATACTTTTTAGTTTTTCTCTATGTTCTATGGTGAGTTTTTGTACGAGTTGGAGAGGCGGTTTATGTTCGATTTCACCCTTATCGATGTTGATTCCTGCTGTTGATTTGAATGGTTTACCAGGAATGGTGACTTCGTCGTTTGAATAAATTTCTCCATTAATGATAATGTTACAATTTTCGAATTGTATGACGTAGGAACCGTTCAGTACTTGGTTCATTTTGCTGCAGTTTGATGCGATTTCTGCTATTGCGTCGTTGATTAGTATTGTGTCGTCTTTGATTCTTTTTATGAAGCCTCGACTATAAATCTTTTCGTAGTCACATTGTGAATCTTCTCTTCTCACAATTTGTTGAATGCATGTTGTGGGTTGTTGTATGCCGATTTGCGGACATATATAAACATCTTCTTGTTGTTGGCACTTCTCTGTCATGGAATATACGTGGGTTTGATTTTGTAATATAAAGTTTTGTGTGACGATTATACGTGCATCGTGTTGTATTATCGAGTCAATGTATTCGTACTCGTAGATTTTTGAAGATAGTTTGGGGAACTTTAGCATGTATAGTATATGAGATTCATTTACTGCTACTTGGGCAGTTGATTGCCTTAGCAATTCTTCCGGTGTGTTGTATTTAATGTTATTCTTCTCAAGAAACTGTTCTATTGATGTCAGATCCTCAAGGGATAGTAGCTTACTGCTCGGAATACCGTTTTTAGCTAACAGTATAGCGTCTTCTATGACATCCAATTTTTCTTGTAGCATATTTATGTTGGAAAGTAGAATAAGTTTCCGAATTTCCACTTGGTGTGACTCATAGCGTTCGTTTTCGATATTTACGACTTGGTTAGCGACATCAGTTATTTGTTTCAACCTGTCGTTGAAGCCTTGGTTGATTATTATTTGTTTGTTGCTTTCTGCTATCAGGGAGTTCATTGTGGAGTTTATGACATGTAGGTCGTCTGCATCTGGAGTTCCAGCGATCCATTTCCAAATTTTTCCTATCGTGTCCCATCGTTTTTGTCTTTTCACAAATGGTTTGATTTTCGCAAAAGTGTCCTTTAGCATGCTAGCTTTTATGCTGATCAAATTTTCGATAGATTCAGTAGAATTTCCATTTGGACTATCTTGTAATGTTTTCTCTATTGTTTCGTTTATATCAGTTAAATCTATTGGATGTATTGTTCTTACGTATCCAATTTGAATCTTAGCTTTACCTATCGGTATTATGGCTAATGGATTGTTATTTAAATCATATATGTTTATGTCTGCGAAAATTAGTTTGATCAACAGGATCGTAAGTATTCTGTAACGATAGTTAAAACAATTTTGAAAAAGTATTAATATTTTTTCATTACTTTCTTAAGTTTACTTTATGTATTTTTCGATTGTTTGAATCGATAATATATGTTGGATGATTCTCCTTTACTTTTACTGCATTAAAACGACTTTCGCGTTTGTTATTCGTCTTTTTCTTTTCCAATGCATATTCGTTTTCTACGTAATCCTTATATTTTTCATCTTTGATTTTTTCTTCATTCTTTTTGAATATCTGTAGTATTCTTTCATTTGTTTTTTCTCTTATTCTTGATCTCTCTAGCGGATCGTTTGATATTTCTCCTACATACACATTTCGTGGTGTATCCTTTATGAATGAATGTATGCTGTGATTATACTTATAAACAGCTTGTTGTACTAATGTTATAATGCTCATCTCTGGATTGAGTTTTTTTGTGCATCTAGCGATTTCTCTAATTGTTGAATGGCAACGTTCTATTTGTCCATTCGTTTCTGAACGATTAACTGGAGTTTTAAATATTTTTGTTCCTAGGTTTAGTATTGATTGTTCGATAACGTTTGAGACAAACATACATTCGTTGTCTATTACAATTTGAGCTGGTAAGTCCCAGTCATATAGGAGTTGTAGTAAAACTTCCTTTATATCAGCGATTGATTTCGATTTTATCGGTCGTATTTTAACGTATTTTGAAAATTTATCTATAGATGAGATAAATAAAAAGTTTGCGTTATAAGCAAATATGTCAATATGGATAATTTCTCCAGGATATGTCGGTATTGGTGTTTTTACTGGTATAAATTCTTGGGGTTTTCTCTCGTATTTTTCTGTTTTACATATCTCACAATTTTTTACAATGTTTTGAATACTTTTTCTCATTCCGGGAAAGTAGAATTTTTTTATAAATTGCAATGAGTTTTCCTTAGCATTTCTGTGAGCAAAATTATGAATATTCTTGATTTCTTCAATTTGTGTTTCTTCATCGCATAGGTCTTGTACTTGTCTTTGGGAAAATCTAGCTTTGATTGTTTTTGGATTGTAGAGAGTTTTATAAACTTCTTGGATAATTCCCATTGTTTGTTCATCTGTGTGAATTCCATTAATTACATTTGGATTGATTAATTTTTTGAATTTATCCTTGATAAAATCAGAAGTAAATGTTGGTTCAATAAAAATATGTCTTCTGAATTTTGGGAAAGGGGTAATTAATTGGTATGAAGAATTAGTTCCAATTTAAAATACTAGTTGGTTGTGGAATACATTAATTGGTGCTTCTGTTGAAGGTATATAAGAATGATCGTCTTCGTCAGCTGAGTGCTGAGTTGGCGTCAATGAGTTTAGTTGTATACGGGAAAGTGCATCTGCTACAACGTTTGATCTTCCGGGTTTGTAGAATAATTGGTAATCGTGTTCCTCCATGAAAGATTTCCATCTTTTCAGTTTTGCGTTGTTGTTCTGCGGAGATAAAGCAAATGTTAATGGTTGATGATCTGTATGAATATTAATTTTAGCTCCGTATATGAAATTTCTCAATGTTTGTAGTGCCCAAACGATGGCAAGCATTTCCTTTTCGTTGGTTGCATAATTTTCCTCTGTTTTGGAAAGAGTACGAGAAATGAAGGTTATCGGTCTATCACCGTCGTGACATTTTTGTGAAAGCACAGCTCCTAGTGCTTTTTCCGATGCGTCTGTTGTTAGTTTGAATGGCTTCTGGAAATCTGGAAAAGCTAAAACATCATTAGAAGATATTATGTCTTTAAGGGTTTGAAATGCGTTTTTTGCGGTTTGATCAAATTTAATAGGGAAATTTTTTGATTCGTGTTTGGAAATTTGGCGATGGCCATCCTCCCCTCTTAGGAGTTTTGTGATGGGTTTTGCCAGTTGTGCATAGTTTTTAATAAACCTGCGGTAGTAACCTGACATTCCTAAGAATCTTCTTAGTTCTTTAAGGTTTTGTGGTTCTGGGAATTTTTTTATGGCTTCAATCTTTTTTATATTTGGTTTAAGTCCTTCACTTGAGACTATGAATCCGAGGAATTCAACTTCTGTCTTTAGAAATTCAGATTTATCCGGTTGTATTTTGAAATTAGCGGCTCTCAGAGTTTCTAGAACAATTCTTAAATTTTGCAGATGTTCTTCAACTGTTTTGCTAAAAATGATTATGTCATCGATGTATATGTGACAAATTTTTCCGATGTGTTCCCTTAAAGTGTCGTCCATGACGCGTTGGAATATTGAAGGGGCATTTTTTAAACCAAATGGCATGCGTACGAATTCATATTTTCCGTTGTTTATTGAAAATGCAGTTTTTTCGATATCATTTTCCGACATAGGTACTTGATGAAATCCTGACGCTAAGTCAAGAGTTGTGAAATATTTATTTGAACCTAGATTGGCTAAAACAGTAGATGGATCCGGAATAGGATATTTATCGCTTATTGTTTGAGTGTTCAATTTTCTGTAGTCTACGACAAGTCTATATTTTTTTTCATTGGCAGCATCCAGTTTTTTTGGAACAATCCACACTGGTGCATTGTATGGGGATTTCGAAGGTCTGATGATTCCATCATTTAGGAGTTTTTCAATTTGCTTGTTAACTTCACCTTTAAGTGCTTGGGGATAGGGATACGTTTTACTATAAACTGGTGATTCATCTTTTGTTCTTATTGTCGCTTTTACTCGCGATGTACAAGGTAGTTTCAAATCTGGTGGTTGGAAAAGATCTTGATATTCCTGTAATAGGTCATGTAGTTTTCTTTTTTCGTTTTGGTTCAGATGATTATCACGAATGTTTATTTTATTTACTTCCTGTAGTTGGTATTGTTGTAATGGAATGACATGTGTGCCATCAATGATTAATATTTCATTGGCTGTGTCAATTACTGCTTTAATTTCCTTTAGTGAATCGTGTCCAATTATGGCATCAAACGATTTTAAATTTTCTAAATGATAAAATTTTAGCATTTTATCTGAATATGGTTTGAATAATCGTGCTTGAGAATAAGCGTCGATTTTAATATCTCCTGCTACGGATGATACGAAAAATGGTTTATCAACCTTGTGTGAAATTTTTGCATATTTTGGATGTATATAATTTTTATTAGATCCAGTATCAATTAACATTTTGAGTGGTTCTGAAGCGTTACCATAGAATAAGAAGTAAGGCAACGCTGAGTTTATTCTAAAAAATTCAGCTCTGCTTCTTCAAAAGTTTCTCTGAAGTTGTTACCTTCTTGTTTTTCAATTGTTCTGAAATATCGTTCGAATGACTGTTGCACATTGTCAACCGTTGTGTTATTCACGTTGTTGTTTACGTTTTCGAATGTTTGTGCAAGATTGGCATCTGCTATATGATTAATGTTGTTTATGTTTCTGGCGTTTGTTTGGATATTATTGACTCTAGGTCGTTTTGGTGGTCTCACATTGTTTGAATTTGGACGATTTCCGTAATTTACTTGGCGAGTTCTGATAGATTGATCAACGTCCATCGGTTCTGGTGGAGGTTGACGTTGAAATTGATTAGATTGCATTTTTTGAAAGGGCTGTTGGTGCCTTGGAATGAAATTGTTAAAATTTCGATTTCCATACATTGGAGGTTTTGGGTAATGAGGCCTAGGTGGTGTGTATGTTCTCGGTTTTGTTATCATTTTTCTGCATTCAATATTTTGGAAAGAGATACAATAGCTGTATGCTCCTGCAAGCGATGTTGGCTCATAATTCCTTATGAACTTGTAAACGTCTCCATCGAGTCCTCTCATGAAAGCATCAATTGCTTTTTTGTTGTACATTTCAATTAAAGCTCTGGAAGCTTCGGGGTGTGTGAACCTTTCATCGGTATTTATTTGATTTGCGATGAGGGACAGTAATCTGTTCACCTCGTCGTAATATACTTCAAGTGAGCGGTTCTTCTGTTGCACGCTCAAGTCTATATTTTTTTTCATTGGCAGCATCCAGTTTTTTTGGAACAATCCACACTGGTGCATTGTATGGGGATTTCGAAGGTCTGATGATTCCATCATTTAGGAGTTTTTCAATTTGCTTGTTAACTTCACCTTTAAGTGCTTGGGGATAGGGATACGTTTTACTATAAACTGGTGATTCATCTTTTGTTCTTATTGTCGCTTTTACTCGCGATGTACAAGGTAGTTTCAAATCTGGTGGTTGGAAAAGATCTTGATATTCCTGTAATAGGTCATGTAGTTTTCTTTTTTCGTTTTGGTTCAGATGATTATCACGAATGTTTATTTTATTTACTTCCTGTAGTTGGTATTGTTGTAATGGAATGACATGTGTGCCATCAATGATTAATATTTCATTGGCTGTGTCAATTACTGCTTTAATTTCCTTTAGTGAATCGTGTCCAATTATGGCATCAAACGATTTTAAATTTTCTAAATGATAAAATTTTAGCATTTTATCTGAATATGGTTTGAATAATCGTGCTTGAGAATAAGCGTCGATTTTAATATCTCCTGCTACGGATGATACGAAAAATGGTTTATCAACCTTGTGTGAAATTTTTGCATATTTTGGATGTATATAATTTTTATTAGATCCAGTATCAATTAACATTTTGAGTGGTTCTGAAGCGTTACCATAGAATAAGAAGTAAGGCAACGCTGAGTTTATTCTAAAAAATTCAGCTCTGCTTCTTCAAAAGTTTCTCTGAAGTTGTTACCTTCTTGTTTTTCAATTGTTCTGAAATATCGTTCGAATGACTGTTGCACATTGTCAACCGTTGTGTTATTCACGTTGTTGTTTACGTTTTCGAATGTTTGTGCAAGATTGGCATCTGCTATATGATTAATGTTGTTTATGTTTCTGGCGTTTGTTTGGATATTATTGACTCTAGGTCGTTTTGGTGGTCTCACATTGTTTGAATTTGGACGATTTCCGTAATTTACTTGGCGAGTTCTGATAGATTGATCAACGTCCATCGGTTCTGGTGGAGGTTGACGTTGAAATTGATTAGATTGCATTTTTTGAAAGGGCTGTTGGTGCCTTGGAATGAAATTGTTAAAATTTCGATTTCCATACATTGGAGGTTTTGGGTAATGAGGCCTAGGTGGTGTGTATGTTCTCGGTTTTGTTATCATTTTTCTGCATTCAATATTTTGGAAAGAGATACAATAGCTGTATGCTCCTGCAAGCGATGTTGGCTCATAATTCCTTATGAACTTGTAAACGTCTCCATCGAGTCCTCTCATGAAAGCATCAATTGCTTTTTTGTTGTACATTTCAATTAAAGCTCTGGAAGCTTCGGGGTGTGTGAACCTTTCATCGGTATTTATTTGATTTGCGATGAGGGACAGTAATCTGTTCACCTCGTCGTAATATACTTCAAGTGAGCGGTTCTTCTGTTGCACGCTCATGAGTTGGAAGTCCAATGTTTCCAAGTCACGTTTTTCGCCGTAATAGGTGATCAATGTTTTTTTGATCAGGTTCCAATTTATGCCTACGTTTGAAGCGACGAGTGAGTCATTCGCTTCACCGCGTATTTTTCTACGAATGAATTTGCAGATCATGTGGTATTTATTTTGACGTTCGATGGTATCTGTACCTTTAGTTTGATAGAGTTTCACTAAACTGTCTACATCATTTAACCAGCTATTCAGTTCGCTGGGATCCCCAGTGAATGTTGGTAGATCTTTTACCAAATCGGGAATTTTTTCAAAAGTTTCAGGATTTACACTTCTTCCATCTGGCTTTGTGAAATAAAGCGGTGGATCAGAATAATCGATAAAAGTGGGGGCAATATTGCACGCTTCGAGTGCGGCAATGCGGTTGATAATTTGATCAAGTTCGGGTCTCGACATTTTCAATGTTAGAGATTGTAATGAATTAATTAGATCCTCCAGGATTTTTTCGTTAGTTTAAACACGTTTTTAACTTCACTTGATTGAGTAAGTAATATGTAATATTAATTTGCAATCGTTTTTAATACTCGTTTTTGATTTTTTTTTCACTGTTTGAAATTTTCACTTACGATTTTTTATAATTCACTGTACTTACGGTACCATACGCATCCTGTTTCGGGCGTTGGATGTACGTCTTATGTTGTCTGTATCAGCTCCTCTAGCGGGCCTTATGTTGTTTTTCGCTCCTCTAACGGGCCTTATGTTGTTTTTCGCTCCTCTAACGGGCGATGTGTTGTTTTTTTCTGGGAAACCGGCTATGATATTCTTCCTTCTCAGTGTGATGGATGGTTCCTTTTTGTCCTGCGTGAGCTGCTAACTGCACAGGTGACTCGGGATCCTTTTCACACGGCTGCACTCGGCGATCAGGAAGTCTTTTTTAGTTTAGGATTTGGTGGTAACTTTCACTCTAACGTGGTTACTTTTCACTTGCACCTTAACTTTACTTTTCACATAGCGCGGTCCCTATTCGGGCGCCAGTTAACGCACGGTGTCCGGGAGAAGTGTTTTTAAAAAAAACTTAACTTTATTTCCATCGACCGGCGGAGTTAATAACCGTTCGGATTAGCGTCTGAGTATCAACTGAACTGTTTGGATGGATGCTGGTGCGCTGGTCCGTGTTGAATTATGCTGCGTGCTGAATAATGCTGCGTTGCAAATTATGTTGTGCGCGCTGCTTTGTGGTTTGTTTGTTTATCGGTCGTGCGTGGTTTGTTTGTTTATCGGTGGCGCGTTCTGCTGCGTGGCGTTTCTCGTGTTGCGCTGTCGTCTTAACTCCTTACTGCGCTGTCGTCTTAACTGTGCTATTTTTCACAATTATAACAGTATTTTCACGTAAAATAAGACACTTTCAGGCTAATTTCATTGAAAAAATGCTATTTTTCACAATTTTAACAGTATTTACACGTAAAATAAGGCACTTTCAGGCTAATTTCATTGAAAAAGTGCTATTTTTCACAATTTTAACAGTATTTACACGTAAAATAAGACACTTTCAGGCTAATTTCATTGAAAAAGTGCTATTTTTCACAATTTTAACAGTATTTTCACGTAAAATAAGACACTTTCAGGCTAATTTCATTGAAAAAGTGCTATTTTTCACAATTTTAACAGTATTTACACGTAAAATAAGACACTTTCAGGCTAATTTTATTGAAAAAGTGCTATTTTTCACAATTTTAACAGTATTTACACGTAAAATAAGACACTTTCAGGCTAATTTCATTGAAAAAGTGCTATTTTTCACAATTTTAACAGTATTTACACGTAAAATAAGACACTTTCAGGCTAAAAACATTGAAAAAGTGCTATTTTTCACAATTTTAACAGTATTTTCACGTAAAATAAGACACTTTCAGGCTAATTTCATTGAAAAAGTGCTATTTTTCACAATTTTAACAGTATTTACACGTAAAATAAGACACTTTCAGGCTAATTTTATTGAAAAAGTGCTATTTTTCACAATTTTAACAGTATTTACACGTAAAATAAGACACTTTCAGGCTAATTTCATTGAAAAAGTGCTATTTTTCAAAATTTTAACAGTATTTACACGTAAAATAAGGCACTTTCAGGCTAATTTCATTGAAAAAGTGCTATTTTTCACAATTTTAACAGTATTTTCACGTAAAATAAGACACTTTCAGGCTAATTTCATTGAAAAAATGCTATTTTTCACAATTTTAACACTATTTACACGTAAAATAAGGCACTTTCAGGCTAATTTCATTGAAAAAGTGCTATTTTTCACAATTTTAACAGTATTTACACGTAAAATAAGGCACTTTCAGGCTAATTTCATTGAAAAAGTGCTATTTTTCACAATTTTAACAGTATTTACACGTAAAATAAGACACTTTCAGGCTAAAAACATTGAAAAAGTGCTATTTTTCACAATTTTAACAGTATTTTCACGTAAAATAAGACACTTTCAGGCTAATTTCATTGAAAAAGTGCTATTTTTCACAATTTTAACAGTATTTACACGTAAAATAAGACACTTTCAGGCTAATTTCATTGAAAAAGTGCTATTTTTAACAATTTTAATTGTATTTACACGTCAAATAAGACACTTTCAGGCTAAATACCTTGAAAAAGTGCTATTTTTCACAATTTTACAAGTATTTACACATAAAATAAGACACTTTCAGGCTAAAAACATTGAAAAAGTGCTATTTTTAACAATTTTAACAGTATTTACACGTAAAATAAGGCACTTTCAGGCTTAATACATTGAAAAAGTGCTATTTTTAACAATTTTAACAGTATTTACACGTAAAATAAGACACTTTCAGGCTAATTTCATTGAAAAAGTGCTATTTTTCACAATTTTAACAGTATTTACACGTAAAATAAGGCACTTTCAGGCTAATTTCATTGAAAAAGTGCTATTTTTAACAATTTTAACAGTATTTTCACGTAAAATAAGACACTTTCAGGCTAATTTCATTGAAAAAGTGTTATTTTTCACAATTTTAACAGTATTTTCACGTAAAATAAGACACTTTCAGGCTAAATACATTGAAAAAATGCTATTTTTCACAATTTTAACAGTATTTACACGTAAAATAAGACACTTTCAAGCTAATTTCATTGAAAAAGTGTTATTTTTCACAATTTTAACAGTATTTTCACGTAAAATAAGACACTTTCAGGCTAATTTCATTGAAAAAGTGTTATTTTTCACAATTTTAACAGTATTTTCACGTAAAATAAGACACTTTCAGGCTAATTTCATTGAAAAAGTGCTATTTTTAACAATTTTAACAGTATTTTCACGTAAAATAAGACACTTTCAGGCTAATTTCATTGAAAAAGTGTTATTTTTCACAATTTTAACAGTATTTTCACGTAAAATAAGACACTTTCAGGATAAATACATTGAAAAAATGCTATTTTTCACAATTTTAACAGTATTTTCACGTAAAATAAGACACTTTCAGGCTAAATACATTGAAAAAGTGCTATTTTTCACAATTTTAACAGTATTTACACGTAAAATAAGACACTTTCAGGCTAATTTCATTGAAAAAGTGTTATTTTTCACAATTTTAACAGTATTTTCACGAAAAATAAGACACTTTCAGGCTAATTTCATTGAAAAAGTGCTATTTTTCACAATTTTAACAGTATTTTCACGTAAAATAAGACACTTTCAGGCTAAGTTCATTGAAAAAATGCTATTTTTCACAATTTTAACAGTATTTACACGTAAAATAAGACACTTTCAAGCTAAATGCATTGAAAAAGTGCTATTTTTCACAATTTTAACAGTATTTTCACGTAAAATAAGACACTTTCAGGCTAAAAACATTGAAAAAGTGCTATTTTTAACAATTTTAACAGTATTTACACGTAAAATAAGACACTTTCAGGCTAAATACCTTGAAAAAGTGCTATTTTTCACAATTTTACAAGTATTTACACGTAAAATAAGACACTTTCAAGCTAATTTCATTGGAAAAGTGCTATTTTTCCCAATTTTAACAGTATTTACACGTAAAATAAGACACTTTCAGGCTAATTTCATTGGAAAAGTGCTATTTTTCACAATTTTAACAGTATTAACACGTAAAATAAGACACTTTCAGGCTAAATACATTGAAAAAATGCTATTTTTCACAATTTTAACAGTATTTACACGTAAAATAAGACACTTTCAGGCTAAATACATTGAAAAAATGCTATTTTTCACAATTTTAACAGTATTTCCACGTAAAATAAGACACTTTCAGGCTAAATACATTGAAAAAATGCTATTTTTCACAATTTTAACAGTATTTACACGTAAAATAAGACACTTTCAGGCTAATTTCATTGGAAAATTGCTATTTTTCACAATTTTAACAGTATTTACACGTAAAATAAGACACTTTTAGGCTAAATACATTGAAAAAATGCTATTTTTCACAATTTTAACAGTATTTACACGTAAAATAAGACACTTTCAGGCTAAATACATTGAAAAAATGCTATTTTTCACAATTTTAACAGTATTTACACGTAAAATAAGACACTTTCAGGCTAATTTCATTGGAAAAGTGCTATTTTTCACAATTTTAACAGTATTTACACGTAAAATAAGACACTTTCAGGCTAATTTCATTGGAAAAGTGCTATTTTTCACAATTTTAACAGTATTAACACGTAAAATAAGACACTTTCAGGCTAATTTCATTGAAAAAATGCTATTTTTCACAATTTTAACAGTATTTACACGTAAAATAAGACACTTTCAGGCTAAATACATTGAAAAAGTGCTATTTTTCACAATTTTAACAGTATTTACACGTAAAATAAGACACATTCAGGCTAAATTCATTGAAAAAGTGCTATTTTTAACAATTTCATAGCATTTTGTACGTAAAATAAGGCACTTTCAGGCTAAATACATTGAAAAAATGCTATTTTTCACAATTTTAACAGTATTTACACGTAAAATAAGACACTTTTAGGCTAAATACATTGAAAAAATGCTATTTTTCACAATTTTAACAGTATTTACACGTAAAATAAGACACTTTCAGGCTAAATACATTGAAAAAGTGCTATTTTTCACAATTTAAACAATATTTACACGTAAAATAAGACACTTTCAGGCTAAATACATTGAAAAAGTGCTATTTTTCACAATTTTAACAGTATTTACACGTAAAATAAGACACTTTCAGGCTAATTTCATTGGAAAAGTGCTATTTTTCACAATTTTAACAGTATTTACACGTAAAATAAGACACTTTTAGGCTAAATACATTGAAAAAATGCTATTTTTCACAATTTTAACAGTATTTACACGTAAAATAAGACACTTTCAGGCTAAATACATTGAAAAAATGCTATTTTTCACAATTTTAACAGTATTTACACGTAAAATAAGACACTTTCAGGCTAATTTCATTGGAAAAGTGCTATTTTTCACAATTTTAACAGTATTTACACGTAAAATAAGACACTTTCAGGCTAAATACATTGAAAAAATGCTATTTTTCACAATTTTAACAGTATTTACACGTAAAATAAGACACTTTTAGGCTAAATACATTGAAAAAGTGCTATTTTTCACAATTTTAACAGTATTTACACGTAAAATAAGACACTTTCAGGCTAAATACATTGAAAAAATGCTATTTTTCACAATTTTAACAGTATTAACACGTAAAATAAGACACTTTCAGGCTAATTTCATTGAAAAAATGCTTTTTTTCACAATTTTAACAGTATTTACACGTAAAATAAGACACTTTCAGGCTAATTTCATTAGAAAAGTGCTATTTTTCACAATTTTAACAGTATTTACACGAGTTAAGACGACAGCGCAGTAAGGAGTTAAGACGACAGCGCAACACGAGAAACGCCACGCAGCAGAACGCGCCACCGATAAACAAACAAACCACGCACGACCGATAAACAAACAAACCACAAAGCAGCGCGCACAACATAATTTGCAACGCAGCATTATTCAGCACGCAGCATAATTCAACACGGACCAGCGCACCAGCATCCATCCAAACAGTTCAGTTGATACTCAGACGCTAATCTGAACGGTTATTAACTCCGCCGGTCGATGGAAATAAAGTTAAGTTTTTTTTAAAAACACTTCTCCCGGACACCGTGCGTTAACTGGCGCCCGAATAGGGACCGCGCTATGTGAAAAATAAAGTTAAGGTGCAAGTGAAAAGTAACCACGTTAGAGTGAAAGTTACCACCAAATCCTAAACTAAAAAAGACTTCCTGATCGCCGAGTGCAGCCGTGTGAAAAGGATCCCGAGTCACCTGTGCAGTTAGCAGCTCACGCAGGACAAAAAGGAACCATCCATCACACTGAGAAGGAAGAATATCATAGCCGGTTTCCCAGCAAAAAACAACACATCGCCCGTTAGAGGAGCGAAAAACAACATAAGGCCCGTTAGAGGAGCGAAAAACAACATAAGGCCCGCTAGAGGAGCTGATAAAGACAACATAAGACGTACATCCAACGCCCGAAACAGGATGCGTATGGTACCGTAAGTACAGTGATTTATAAAAAATCGTAAGTGAAAATTTCAAACAGTGAAAAAAAATCAAAAACGAGTATTAAAAACGATTGCAAATTAATATTACATATTACTAACTCAATCAAGTGAAGTTAAAAACGTGTTTAAACTAACGAAAAAATCCTGGAGGATCTAATTAATTCATTACAATCTCTAACATTGAAAATGTCGAGACCCGAACTTGATCAAATTATCAACCGCATTGCCGCACTCGAAGCGTGCAATATTGCCCCCACTTTTATCGATTATTCTGATCCACCGCTTTATTTCACAAAGCCAGATGGAACAAGTGTAAATCCTGAAACTTTTGAAAAAATTCCCGATTTGGTAAAAGATCTACCAACATTCACTGGGGATCCCAGCGAACTGAATAGCTGGTTAAATGATGTAGACAGTTTAGTGAAACTCTATCAAACTAAAGGTACAGATACCATCGAACGTCAAAATAAATACCACATGATCTGCAAATTCATTCGTAGAAAAATACGCGGTGAAGCGAATGACTCACTCGTCGCTTCAAACGTAGGCATAAATTGGAACCTGATCAAAAAAACATTGATCACCTATTACGGCGAAAAACGTGACTTGGAAACATTGGACTTCCAACTCATGAGCGTGCAACAGAAGAACCGCTCACTTGAAGTATATTACGACGAGGTGAACAGATTACTGTCCCTCATCGCAAATCAAATAAATACCGATGAAAGGTTTACACACCCCGAAGCTTCCAGAGCTTTAATTGAAATGTACAACAAAAAAGCAATTGATGCTTTCATGAGAGGACTCGATGGAGACGTTTACAAGTTCATAAGGAATTATGAGCCAACATCGCTTGCAGGAGCATACAGCTATTGTATCTCTTTCCAAAATATTGAATGCAGAAAAATGTTAACAAAACCGAGAACATACACTCCACCAACGGCACCAAGGAATATGATTCCCTTACCGCCACCAACACCAATAAGGTACACACATGCCCAGCCACCACCTAGGCCTCATTACCCAAAACCTCCAATGTATGGAAATCGAAATTTTAACAATTTCATTCCAAGGCACCAACAGCCCTTTCAAAAAATGCAATCTAATCAATTTCAACGTCAACCTCCACCAGAACCGATGGACGTTGATCAATCTATCAGAACTCGCCAAGTAAATTACGGAAATCGTCCAAATTCAAACAATGTGAGACCACCAAAACGACCTAGAGTCAATAATATCCAAACAAACGCCAGAAACATAAACAACATTAATCATATAGCAGATGCCAATCTTGCACAAACATTCGAAAACGTAAACAACAACGTGAATAACACAACGGTTGACAATGTGCAACAGTCATTCGAACGATATTTCAGAACAATTGAAAAACAAGAAGGTAATAACTTCAGAGAAACTTTTGAAGAAGCAGAGCTGAATTTTTTAGAATAAACTCAGCGTTGCCTTACTTCTTATTCTATGGTAACGCTTCAGAACCACTCAAAATGTTAATTGATACTGGATCTAATAAAAATTACATACATCCAAAATATGCAAAAATTTCACACAAGGTTGATAAACCATTTTTCGTATCATCCGTAGCAGGAGATATTAAAATCGACGCTTATTCTCAAGCACGATTATTCAAACCATATTCAGATAAAATGCTAAAATTTTATCATTTAGAAAATTTAAAATCGTTTGATGCCATAATTGGACACGATTCACTAAAGGAAATTAAAGCAGTAATTGACACAGCCAATGAAATATTAATCATTGATGGCACACATGTCATTCCATTACAACAATACCAACTACAGGAAGTAAATAAAATAAACATTCGTGATAATCATCTGAACCAAAACGAAAAAAGAAAGCTACATGACCTATTACAGGAATATCAAGAACTTTTCCAACCACCAGATTTGAAACTACCTTGTACATCGCGAGTAAAAGCGACAATAAGAACAAAAGATGAATCACCAGTTTATAGTAAAACGTATCCCTATCCCCAAGCACTTAAAGGTGAAGTTAACAAGCAAATTGAAAAACTCCTAAATGATGGAATCATCAGACCTTCGAAATCCCCATACAATGCACCAGTGTGGATTGTTCCAAAAAAACTGGATGCTGCCAATGAAAAAAAATATAGACTTGTCGTAGACTACAGAAAATTGAACACTCAAACAATAAGCGATAAATATCCTATTCCGGATCCATCTACTGTTTTAGCCAATCTAGGTTCAAATAAATATTTCACAACTCTTGACTTAGCGTCAGGATTTCATCAAGTACCTATGTCGGAAAATGATATCGAAAAAACTGCATTTTCAATAAACAACGGAAAATATGAATTCGTACGCATGCCATTTGGTTTAAAAAATGCCCCTTCAATATTCCAACGCGTCATGGACGACACTTTAAGGGAACACATCGGAAAAATTTGTCACATATACATCGATGACATAATCATTTTTAGCAAAACAGTTGAAGAACATCTGCAAAATTTAAGAATTGTTCTAGAAACTCTGAGAGCCGCTAATTTCAAAATACAACCGGATAAATCTGAATTTCTAAAGACAGAAGTTGAATTCCTCGGATTCAAAGTCTCAAGTGAAGGACTTAAACCAAATATAAAAAAGATTGAAGCCATAAAAAAATTCCCAGAACCACAAAACCTTAAAGAACTAAGAAGATTCTTAGGAATGTCAGGTTACTACCGCAGGTTTATTAAAAACTATGCACAACTGGCAAAACCCATCACAAAACTCCTAAGAGGGGAGGATGGCCATCGCCAAATTTCCAAACACGAATCAAAAAATTTCCCTATTACATTTGATCAAACCGCAAAAAACGCATTTCAAACCCTTAAAGACATAATATCTTCTAATGATGTTTTAGCTTTTCCAGATTTCCAGAAGCCATTCGAACTAACAACAGACGCATCGGAAAAATCACTAGGAGCTGTGCTTTCACAAAAATGTCACGACGGTGATAGACCGATAACCTTCATTTCTCGTACTCTTTCCAAAACAGAGGAAAATTATGCAACCAACGAAAAGGAAATGCTTGCCATCGTTTGGGCACTACAAACATTGAGAAATTTCATATACGGAGCTAAAATTAATATTCATACAGATCATCAACCATTAACATTTGCTTTATCTCCGCAGAACAACAACGCAAAACTGAAAAGATGGAAATCTTTCATGGAGGAACACGATTACCAATTATTCTACAAACCCGGAAGATCAAACGTTGTAGCAGATGCACTTTCCCGTATACAACTAAACTCATTAACGCCAACTCAGCACTCAGCTGACGAAGACGATCATTCTTATATACCTTCAACAGAAGCACCAATTAATGTATTCCACAACCAACTAGTATTTAAAATTGGAACTTATTCTTCATACCAATTAATTACCCCTTTCCCAAAATTCAGAAGACATATTTTTATTGAACCAACATTTACTTCTGATTTTATCAAGGATAAATTCAAAAAATTAATCAATCCAAATGTAATTAATGGAATTCACACAGATGAACAAACAATGGGAATTATCCAAGAAGTTTATAAAACTCTCTACAATCCAAAAACAATCAAAGCTAGATTTTCCCAAAGACAAGTACAAGACCTATGCGATGAAGAAACACAAATTGAAGAAATCAAGAATATTCATAATTTTGCTCACAGAAATGCTAAGGAAAACTCATTGCAATTTATAAAAAAATTCTACTTTCCCGGAATGAGAAAAAGTATTCAAAACATTGTAAAAAATTGTGAGATATGTAAAACAGAAAAATACGAGAGAAAACCCCAAGAATTTATACCAGTAAAAACACCAATACCGACATATCCTGGAGAAATTATCCATATTGACATATTTGCTTATAACGCAAACTTTTTATTTATCTCATCTATAGATAAATTTTCAAAATACGTTAAAATACGACCGATAAAATCGAAATCAATCGCTGATATAAAGGAAGTTTTACTACAACTCCTATATGACTGGGACTTACCAGCTCAAATTGTAATAGACAACGAATGTACGTTTGTCTCAAACGTTATCGAACAATCAATACTAAACCTAGGAACAAAAATATTTAAAACTCCAGTTAATCGTTCAGAAACGAATGGACAAATAGAACGTTGCCATTCAACAATTAGAGAAATCACTAGATGCACAAAAAAACTCAATCCAGAGATGAGCATTATAACATTAGTACAACAAGCTGTTTATAAGTATAATCACAGCATACATTCATTCATAAAGGATACACCACGAAATGTGTATGTAGGAGAAATATCAAACGATCCGCTAGAGAGATCAAGAATAAGAGAAAAAACAAATGAAAGAATACTACAGATATTCAAAAAGAATGAAGAAAAAATCAAAGATGAAAAATATAAGGATCACGTAGAAAACGAATATGCATTCGAAAAGAAAAAGACGAATAACAAACGCGAAAGTCGTTTTAATGCAGTAAAAGTAAAGGAGAATCATCCAACATATATTATCGATTCAAACAATCGAAAAATACATAAAGTAAACTTAAGAAAATAATGAAAAAATATTAATACTTTTTCAAAATTGTTTTAACTATCGTTACAGAATACTTACGATCCTGTTGATCAAACTAATTTTCGCAGACATAAACATATATGATTTAAATAACAATCCATTAGCCATAATACCGATAGGTAAAGCTAAGATTCAAATTGGATACGTAAGAACAATACATCCAATAGATTTAACTGATATAAACGAAACAATAGAGAAAACATTACAAGATAGTCCAAATGGAAATTCTACTGAATCTATCGAAAATTTGATCAGCATAAAAGCTAGCATGCTAAAGGACACTTTTGCGAAAATCAAACCATTTGTGAAAAGACAAAAACGATGGGACACGATAGGAAAAATTTAGAAATGGATCGCTGGAACTCCAGATGCAGACGACCTACATGTCATAAACTCCACAATGAACTCCCTGATAGCAGAAAGCAACAAACAAATAATAATCAACCAAGGCTTCAACGACAGGTTGAAACAAATAACTGATGTCGCTAACCAAGTCGTAAATATCGAAAACGAACGCTATGAGTCACACCAAGTGGAAATTCGGAAACTTATTCTACTTTCCAACATAAATATGCTACAAGAAAAATTGGATGTCATAGAAGACGCTATACTGTTAGCCAAAAACGGTATTCCGAGCAGTAAGCTACTATCCCTTGAGGATCTGACATCAATAGAACAGTTTCTTGAGAAGAATAACATTAAATACAACACACCGGAAGAATTGCTAAGGCAATCAACTGCCCAAGTAGCAGTAAATGAATCTCATATACTATACATGCTAAAGTTCCCCAAACTATCTTCAAAAATCTACGAGTACGAATACATTGACTCGATAATACAACACGATGCACGTATAATCGTCACACAAAACTTTATATTACAAAATCAAACCCACGTATATTCCATGACAGAGAAGTGCCAACAACAAGAAGATGTTTATATATGTCCGCAAATCGGCATACAACAACCCACAACATGCATTCAACAAATTGTGAGAAGAGAAGATTCACAATGTGACTACGAAAAGATTTATAGTCGAGGCTTCATAAAAAGAATCAAAGACGACACAATACTAATCAACGACGCAATAGCAGAAATCGCATCAAACTGCAGCAAAATGAACCAAGTACTGAACGGTTCCTACGTCATACAATTCGAAAATTGTAACATTATCATTAATGGAGAAATTTATTCAAACGACGAAGTCACCATTCCTGGTAAACCATTCAAATCAACAGCAGGAATCAACATCGATAAGGGTGAAATCGAACATAAACCGCCTCTCCAACTCGTACAAAAACTCACCATAGAACATAGAGAAAAACTAAAAAGTATTAACTTGCAGAATGATTCTCTAAGATGGAAAATTAATGTATTCGGAGGAACTTTTGCATTCATATGCCTATGCGCATTTATAATCTGTTTATTCTTCCACTTCAAGAGAACGACGATAAAAGTAAACATGACTCAAGCGAAACGACCAGAAACGTTCGTTAGCAGACCAACTTCATTCCACGCAGTAACGAGACTTTGAGGGCAAAGTCATTTAAGAGGGGAGGAGTTAAGACGACAGCGCAGTAAGGAGTTAAGACGACAGCGCAACACGAGAAACGCCACGCAGCAGAACGCGCCACCGATAAACAAACAAACCACGCACGACCGATAAACAAACAAACCACAAAGCAGCGCGCACAACATAATTTGCAACGCAGCATTATTCAGCACGCAGCATAATTCAACACGGACCAGCGCACCAGCATCCATCCAAACAGTTCAGTTGCTACTCAGACGCTAATCCGAACGGTTATTAACTCCGCCGGTCGATGGAAATAAAGTTAAGTTTTTTTTAAAAACACTTCTCCCGGACACCGTGCGTTAACTCGTATAAAATGCTGTTAAAATTGTTAAAATAGCACTTTTTCAATGCAGTTAGCTTGAAAATGGCTTATTTTACGTTAACAATGCTGTTAAAATTGTTAAAATAGCACTTTTTCAATGCATTTAGCTTGAAAGTGGCTTATTTTACGTTAACAATGCTGTTAAAATTGTTAAAATAGCACTTTTTCAATGCATTTAGCTTGAAAGTGGCTTATTTTACGTTAACAATGCTGTTAAAATTGTTAAAATAGCACTTTTTCAATGCATTTAGCTTGAAAGTGGCTTATTTAACGTATAAAATGCTGGTAAAATTGTTAAAATAGCACTTTTTCAATGCATTTAGCTTGAAAATGGCTTATTTTACGTTAACAATGCTGTTAAAATTGTTAAAATAGCACTTTTTCAATGCATTTAGCTTGTAAATGGCTTATTTTACGTTAACAATGCTGTTAAAATTGTTAAAATAGCACTTTTTCAATGCATTTAGCTTGAAAGTGGCTTATTTAACGTATAAAATGCTGTTAAAATTGTTAAAATAGCACTTTTTCAATGCATTTAGCTTGAAAATGGCTTATTTTACGTTAACAATGCTGTTAAAATTGTTAAAATAGCACTTTTTCAATGCATTTAGCTTGAAAGTGGCTTATTTAACGTTAACAATGCTGTTAAAATTGTTAAAATAGCACTTTTTCAATGCATTTAGCTTGAAAGTGGCTTATTTAACGTTAACAATGCTGTTAAAATTGTTAAAATAGCACTTTTTCAATGCATTTAGCTTGAAAGTGGCTTATTTAACGTTAACAATGCTGTTAAAATTGTTAAAATAGCACTTTTTCAATGCATTTAGCTTGAAAGTGGCTTATTTACGTTAACAATGCTGTTAAAATTGTTAAAATAGCACTTTTTCAATGCATTTAGCTTGAAAGTGGCTTATTTTACGTATAAAATGCTGTTAAAATTGTTAAAATAGCACTTTTTCAATGCATTTAGCTTGAAAGTGGCTTATTTAACGTTAACAATGCTGTTAAAATTGTTAAAATAGCACTTTTTCAATGCATTTAGCTTGAAAGTGGCTTATTTTACGTTAACAATGCTGTTAAAATTGTTAAAATAGCACTTTTTCAATGCATTTAGCTTGAAAGTGGCTTATTTACGTTAAAATGCTGTTAAAATTGTTAAAATAGCACTTTTTCAATGCATTTAGCTTGAAAGTGGCTTATTTTACGTTAACAATGCTGTTAAAATTGTTAAAATAGCACTTTTTCAATGCATTTAGCTTGAAAATGGCTTATTTAACGTTAACAATGCTGTTAAAATTGTTAAAATAGCACTTTTTCAATGCATTTAGCTTGAAAGTGGCTTATTTAACGTTAACAATGCTGTTAAAATTGTTAAAATAGCACTTTTTCAATGCATTTAGCTTGAAAGTGGCTTATTTAACGTTAACAATGCTGTTAAAATTGTTAAAATAGCACTTTTTCAATGCATTTAGCTTGAAAGTGGCTTATTTTACGTATAAAATGCTGTTAAAATTGTTAAAATAGCACTTTTTCAATGCATTTAGCTTGAAAGTGGCTTATTTAACGTTAACAATGCTGTTAAAATTGTTAAAATAGCACTTTTTCAATGCATTTAGCTTGAAAGTGGCTTATTTTACGTTAACAATGCTGTTAAAATTGTTAAAATAGCACTTTTTCAATGCATTTAGCTTGAAAGTGGCTTATTTAACGTTAACAATGCTGTTAAAATTGTTAAAATAGCACTTTTTCAATGCATTTAGCTTGAAAGTGGCTTATTTAACGTATAAAATGCTGTTAAAATTGTTAAAATAGCACTTTTTCAATGCATTTAGCTTGAAAGTGGCTTATTTAACGTTAACAATGCTGTTAAAATTGTTAAAATAGCACTTTTTCAATGCATTTAGCTTGAAAGTGGCTTATTTAACGTATAAAATGCTGTTAAAATTGTTAAAATAGCACTTTTTCAATGCATTTAGCTTGAAAGTGGCTTATTTTACGTTAACAATGCTGTTAAAATTGTTAAAATAGCACTTTTTCAATGCATTTAGCTTGAAAGTGGCTTATTTTACGTTAACAATGCTGTTAAAATTGTTAAAATAGCACTTTTTCAATGCATTTAGCTTGAAAGTGGCTTATTTTACGTTAACAATGCTGTTAAAATTGTTAAAATAGCACTTTTTCAATGCATTTAGCTTGAAAGTGGCTTATTTAACGTATAAAATGCTGTTAAAATTGTTAAAATAGCACTTTTTCAATGCATTTAGCTTGAAAGTGGCTTATTTAACGTTAACAATGCTGTTAAAATTGTTAAAATAGCACTTTTTCAATGCATTTAGCTTGAAAGTGGCTTATTTACGTTAACAATGCTGTTAAAATTGTTAAAATAGCACTTTTTCAATGCATTTAGCTTGAAAGTGGCTTATTTTACGTATAAAATGCTGTTAAAATTGTTAAAATAGCACTTTTTCAATGCATTTAGCTTGAAAGTGGCTTATTTTACGTTAACAATGCTGTTAAAATTGTTAAAATAGCACTTTTTCAATGCATTTAGCTTGAAAGTGGCTTATTTTACGTTAACAATGCTGTTAAAATTGTTAAAATAGCACTTTTTCAATGCATTTAGCTTGAAAGTGGCTTATTTACTTTAACAATGCTGTTAAAATTGTTAAAATAGCACTTTTTCAATGCATTTAGCTTGAAAGTGGCTTATTTTACGTTAACAATGCTGTTAAAATTGTTAAAATAGCACTTTTTCAATGCATTTAGCTTGAAAGTGGCTTATTTAACGTATAAAATGCTGTTAAAATTGTTAAAATAGCACTTTTTCAATGCATTTAGCTTGAAAGTGGCTTATTTACGTTAACAATGCTGTTAAAATTGTTAAAATAGCACTTTTTCAATGCATTTAGCTTGAAAGTGGCTTATTTTACGTTAACAATGCTGTTAAAATTGTTAAAATAGCACTTTTTCAATGCATTTAGCTTGAAAGTGGCTTATTTTACGTTAACAATGCTGTTAAAATTGTTAAAATAGCACTTTTTCAATGCATTTAGCTTGAAAGTGGCTTATTTTACGTATAACAATGCTGTTAAAATTGTTAAAATAGCACTTTTTCAATGCATTTAGCTTGAAAGTGGCTTATTTACGTTAACAATGCTGTTAAAATTGTTAAAATAGCACTTTTTCAATGCATTTAGCTTGAAAGTGGCTTATTTAACGTATAAAATGCTGTTAAAATTGTTAAAATAGCACTTTTTCAATGCATTTAGCTTGAAAAGTGGCTTATTTTACGTTAACAATGCTGTTAAAATTGTTAAAATAGCACTTTTTCAATGCATTTAGCTTGAAAGTGGCTTATTTAACGTATAAAATGCTGTTAAAATTGTTAAAATAGCACTTTTTCAATGCATTTAGCTTGAAAGTGGCTTATTTTACGTTAACAATGCTGTTAAAATTGTTAAAATAGCACTTTTTCAATGCATTTAGCTTGAAAGTGGCTTATTTAACGTATAAAATGCTGTTAAAATTGTTAAAATAGCACTTTTTCAATGCATTTAGCTTGAAAGTGGCTTATTTTACGTTAACAATGCTGTTAAAATTGTTAAAATAGCACTTTTTCAATGCATTTAGCTTGAAAGTGGCTTATTTTACGTTAACAATGCTGTTAAAATTGTTAAAATAGCACTTTTTCAATGCATTTAGCTTGAAAGTGGCTTATTTTACGTTAACAATGCTGTTAAAATTGTTAAAATAGCACTTTTTCAATGCATTTAGCTTGAAAGTGGCTTATTTAACGTATAAAATGCTGTTAAAATTGTTAAAATAGCACTTTTTCAATGCATTTAGCTTGAAAGTGGCTTATTTTACGTTAACAATGCTGTTAAAATTGTTAAAATAGCACTTTTTCAATGCATTTAGCTTGAAAGTGGCTTATTTTACGTTAACAATGCTGTTAAAATTGTTAAAATAGCACTTTTTCAATGCATTTAGCTTGAAAGTGGCTTATTTAACGTATAAAATGCTGTTAAAATTGTTAAAATAGCACTTTTTCAATGCATTTAGCTTGAAAGTGGCTTATTTTACGTTAACAATGCTGTTAAAATTGTTAAAATAGCACTTTTTCAATGCATTTAGCTTGAAAGTGGCTTATTTAACGTATAAAATGCTGTTAAAATTGTTAAAATAGCACTTTTTCAATGCATTTAGCTTGAAAGTGGCTTATTTTACGTTAACAATGCTGTTAAAATTGTTAAAATAGCACTTTTTCAATGCATTTAGCTTGAAAGTGGCTTATTTTACGTTAACAATGCTGTTAAAATTGTTAAAATAGCACTTTTTCAATGCATTTAGCTTGAAAGTGGCTTATTTTACGTTAACAATGCTGTTAAAATTGTTAAAATAGCACTTTTTCAATGCATTTAGCTTGAAAGTGGCTTATTTTAACGTTAACAATGCTGTTAAAATTGTTAAAATAGCACTTTTTCAATGCATTTAGCTTGAAAGTGGCTTATTTTACGTTAACAATGCTGTTAAAATTGTTAAAATAGCACTTTTTCAATGCATTTAGCTTGAAAGTGGCTTATTTTACGTTAACAATGCTGTTAAAATTGTTAAAATAGCACTTTTTCAATGCATTTAGCTTGAAAGTGGCTTATTTTACGTTAACAATGCTGTTAAAATTGTTAAAATAGCACTTTTTCAATGCATTTAGCTTGAAAGTGGCTTATTTTACGTTAACAATGCTGTTAAAATTGTTAAAATAGCACTTTTTCAATGCATTTAGCTTGAAAGTGGCTTATTTAACGTATAACAATGCTGTTAAAATTGTTAAAATAGCACTTTTTCAATGCATTTAGCTTGAAAGTGGCTTATTTAACGTTAACAATGCTGTTAAAATTGTTAAAATAGCACTTTTTCAATGCATTTAGCTTGAAAGTGGCTTATTTTACGTTAACAATGCTGTTAAAATTGTTAAAATAGCACTTTTTCAATGCATTTAGCTTGAAAGTGGCTTATTTACGTTAACAATGCTGTTAAAATTGTTAAAATAGCACTTTTTCAATGCATTTAGCTTGAAAGTGGCTTATTTTACGTTAACAATGCTGTTAAAATTGTTAAAATAGCACTTTTTCAATGCATTTAGCTTGAAAGTGGCTTATTTTACGTTAACAATGCTGTTAAAATTGTTAAAATAGCACTTTTTCAATGCATTTAGCTTGAAAGTGGCTTATTTAACGTATAAAATGCTGTTAAAATTGTTAAAATAGCACTTTTTCAATGCATTTAGCTTGAAAGTGGCTTATTTAACGTATAAAATGCTGTTAAAATTGTTAAAATAGCACTTTTTCAATGCATTTAGCTTGAAAGTGGCTTATTTTACGTTAACAATGCTGTTAAAATTGTTAAAATAGCACTTTTTCAATGCATTTAGCTTGAAAGTGGCTTATTTTAACGTTAACAATGCTGTTAAAATTGTTAAAATAGCACTTTTTCAATGCATTTAGCTTGAAAGTGGCTTATTTTACGTTAACAATGCTGTTAAAATTGTTAAAATAGCACTTTTTCAATGCATTTAGCTTGAAAGTGGCTTATTTAACGTATAAAATGCTGTTAAAATTGTTAAAATAGCACTTTTTCAATGCATTTAGCTTGAAAGTGGCTTATTTTACGTTAACAATGCTGTTAAAATTGTTAAAATAGCACTTTTTCAATGCATTTAGCTTGAAAGTGGCTTATTTTACGTTAACAATGCTGTTAAAATTGTTAAAATAGCACTTTTTCAATGCATTTAGCTTGAAAGTGGCTTATTTAACGTATAAAATGCTGTTAAAATTGTTAAAATAGCACTTTTTCAATGCATTTAGCTTGAAAGTGGCTTATTTTACGTTAACAATGCTGTTAAAATTGTTAAAATAGCACTTTTTCAATGCATTTAGCTTGAAAGTGGCTTATTTTACGTTAACAATGCTGTTAAAATTGTTAAAATAGCACTTTTTCAATGCATTTAGCTTGAAAGTGGCTTATTTTACGTTAACAATGCTGTTAAAATTGTTAAAATAGCACTTTTTCAATGCATTTAGCTTGAAAGTGGCTTATTTTACGTTAACAATGCTGTTAAAATTGTTAAAATAGCACTTTTTCAATGCATTTAGCTTGAAAGTGGCTTATTTTACGTTAACAATGCTGTTAAAATTGTTAAAATAGCACTTTTTCAATGCATTTAGCTTGAAAGTGGCTTATTTTACGTTAACAATGCTGTTAAAATTGTTAAAATAGCACTTTTTCAATGCATTTAGCTTGAAAGTGGCTTATTTTACGTTAACAATGCTGTTAAAATTGTTAAAATAGCACTTTTTCAATGCATTTAGCTTGAAAGTGGCTTATTTTACGTTAACAATGCTGTTAAAATTGTTAAAATAGCACTTTTTCAATGCATTTAGCTTGAAAGTGGCTTATTTTACGTTAACAATGCTGTTAAAATTGTTAAAATAGCACTTTTTCAATGCATTTAGCTTGAAAGTGGCTTATTTTACGTTAACAATGCTGTTAAAATTGTTAAAATAGCACTTTTTCAATGCATTTAGCTTGAAAGTGGCTTATTTAACGTATAAAATGCTGTTAAAATTGTTAAAATAGCACTTTTTCAATGCATTTAGCTTGAAAGTGGCTTATTTTACGTTAACAATGCTGTTAAAATTGTTAAAATAGCACTTTTTCAATGCATTTAGCTTGAAAGTGGCTTATTTTACGTTAACAATGCTGTTAAAATTGTTAAAATAGCACTTTTTCAATGCATTTAGCTTGAAAGTGGCTTATTTTACGTTAACAATGCTGTTAAAATTGTTAAAATAGCACTTTTTCAATGCATTTAGCTTGAAAGTGGCTTATTTTAACGTATAACAATGCTGTTAAAATTGTTAAAATAGCACTTTTTCAATGCATTTAGCTTGAAAGTGGCTTATTTTACGTTAACAATGCTGTTAAAATTGTTAAAATAGCACTTTTTCAATGCATTTAGCTTGAAAGTGGCTTATTTAACGTTAACAATGCTGTTAAAATTGTTAAAATAGCACTTTTTCAATGCATTTAGCTTGAAAGTGGCTTATTTTACGTTAACAATGCTGTTAAAATTGTTAAAATAGCACTTTTTCAATGCATTTAGCTTGAAAGTGGCTTATTTTACGTTAACAATGCTGTTAAAATTGTTAAAATAGCACTTTTTCAATGCATTTAGCTTGAAAGTGGCTTATTTTACGTTAACAATGCTGTTAAAATTGTTAAAATAGCACTTTTTCAATGCATTTAGCTTGAAAGTGGCTTATTTTACGTTAACAATGCTGTTAAAATTGTTAAAATAGCACTTTTTCAATGCATTTAGCTTGAAAGTGGCTTATTTAACGTATAAAATGCTGTTAAAATTGTTAAAATAGCACTTTTTCAATGCATTTAGCTTGAAAGTGGCTTATTTTACGTTAACAATGCTGTTAAAATTGTTAAAATAGCACTTTTTCAATGCATTTAGCTTGAAAGTGGCTTATTTAACGTTAACAATGCTGTTAAAATTGTTAAAATAGCACTTTTTCAATGCATTTAGCTTGAAAGTGGCTTATTTTACGTATAACAATGCTGTTAAAATTGTTAAAATAGCACTTTTTCAATGCATTTAGCTTGAAAGTGGCTTATTTTACGTTAACAATGCTGTTAAAATTGTTAAAATAGCACTTTTTCAATGCATTTAGCTTGAAAGTGGCTTATTTTACGTTAACAATGCTGTTAAAATTGTTAAAATAGCACTTTTTCAATGCATTTAGCTTGAAAGTGGCTTATTTACGTTAACAATGCTGTTAAAATTGTTAAAATAGCACTTTTTCAATGCATTTAGCTTGAAAGTGGCTTATTTTACGTTAACAATGCTGTTAAAATTGTTAAAATAGCACTTTTTCAATGCATTTAGCTTGAAAGTGGCTTATTTAACGTATAAAATGCTGTTAAAATTGTTAAAATAGCACTTTTTCAATGCATTTAGCTTGAAAGTGGCTTATTTTACGTTAACAATGCTGTTAAAATTGTTAAAATAGCACTTTTTCAATGCATTTAGCTTGAAAGTGGCTTATTTTACGTTAACAATGCTGTTAAAATTGTTAAAATAGCACTTTTTCAATGCATTTAGCTTGAAAGTGGCTTATTTTACGTATAAAATGCTGTTAAAATTGTTAAAATAGCACTTTTTCAATGCATTTAGCTTGAAAGTGGCTTATTTTACGTTAACAATGCTGTTAAAATTGTTAAAATAGCACTTTTTCAATGCATTTAGCTTGAAAGTGGCTTATTTTACGTTAACAATGCTGTTAAAATTGTTAAAATAGCACTTTTTCAATGCATTTAGCTTGAAAGTGGCTTATTTAACGTATAAAATGCTGTTAAAATTGTTAAAATAGCACTTTTTCAATGCATTTAGCTTGAAAGTGGCTTATTTTACGTTAACAATGCTGTTAAAATTGTTAAAATAGCACTTTTTCAATGCATTTAGCTTGAAAGTGGCTTATTTTACGTTAACAATGCTGTTAAAATTGTTAAAATAGCACTTTTTCAATGCATTTAGCTTGAAAGTGGCTTATTTTACGTATAACAATGCTGTTAAAATTGTTAAAATAGCACTTTTTCAATGCATTTAGCTTGAAAGTGGCTTATTTTACGTTAACAATGCTGTTAAAATTGTTAAAATAGCACTTTTTCAATGCATTTAGCTTGAAAGTGGCTTATTTTACGTTAACAATGCTGTTAAAATTGTTAAAATAGCACTTTTTCAATGCATTTAGCTTGAAAGTGGCTTATTTAACGTATAAAATGCTGTTAAAATTGTTAAAATAGCACTTTTTCAATGCATTTAGCTTGAAAGTGGCTTATTTTACGTTAACAATGCTGTTAAAATTGTTAAAATAGCACTTTTTCAATGCATTTAGCTTGAAAGTGGCTTATTTAACGTTAACAATGCTGTTAAAATTGTTAAAATAGCACTTTTTCAATGCATTTAGCTTGAAAGTGGCTTATTTTACGTTAACAATGCTGTTAAAATTGTTAAAATAGCACTTTTTCAATGCATTTAGCTTGAAAGTGGCTTATTTACGTATAAAATGCTGTTAAAATTGTTAAAATAGCACTTTTTCAATGCATTTAGCTTGAAAGTGGCTTATTTTACGTTAACAATGCTGTTAAAATTGTTAAAATAGCACTTTTTCAATGCATTTAGCTTGAAAGTGGCTTATTTTCGTATAAAATGCTGTTAAAATTGTTAAAATAGCACTTTTTCAATGCATTGAGCTTGAAAGTGGCTTATTTACGTTAACAATGCTGTTAAAATTGTTAAAATAGCACTTTTTCAATGCATTTAGCTTGAAAGTGGCTTATTTAACGTATAAAATGCTGTTAAAATTGTTAAAATAGCACTTTTTCAATGCATTTAGCTTGAAAATGGCTTATTTTACGTTAACAATGCTGTTAAAATTGTTAAAATAGCACTTTTTCAATGCATTTAGCTTGAAAGTGGCTTATTTAACGTTAACAATGCTGTTAAAATTGTTAAAATAGCACTTTTTCAATGCATTTAGCTTGAAAGTGGCTTATTTTACGTTAACAATGCTGTTAAAATTGTTAAAATAGCACTTTTTCAATGCATTTAGCTTGAAAGTGGCTTATTTTACGTTAACAATGCTGTTAAAATTGTTAAAATAGCACTTTTTCAATGCATTTAGCTTGAAAGTGGCTTATTTAACGTTAACAATGCTGTTAAAATTGTTAAAATAGCACTTTTTCAATGCATTTAGCTTGAAAGTGGCTTATTTTACGTTAACAATGCTGTTAAAATTGTTAAAATAGCACTTTTTCAATGCATTTAGCTTGAAAGTGGCTTATTTTACGTTAACAATGCTGTTAAAATTGTTAAAATAGCACTTTTTCAATGCATTTAGCTTGAAAGTGGCTTATTTTACGTTAACAATGCTGTTAAAATTGTTAAAATAGCACTTTTTCAATGCATTTAGCTTGAAAGTGGCTTATTTTACGTTAACAATGCTGTTAAAATTGTTAAAATAGCACTTTTTCAATGCATTTAGCTTGAAAGTGGCTTATTTTACGTTAACAATGCTGTTAAAATTGTTAAAATAGCACTTTTTCAATGCATTTAGCTTGAAAGTGGCTTATTTTACGTTAACAATGCTGTTAAAATTGTTAAAATAGCACTTTTTCAATGCATTTAGCTTGAAAGTGGCTTATTTTACGTTAACAATGCTGTTAAAATTGTTAAAATAGCACTTTTTCAATGCATTTAGCTTGAAAGTGGCTTATTTAACGTATAAAATGCTGTTAAAATTGTTAAAATAGCACTTTTTCAATGCATTTAGCTTGAAAGTGGCTTATTTTACGTTAACAATGCTGTTAAAATTGTTAAAATAGCACTTTTTCAATGCATTTAGCTTGAAAGTGGCTTATTTTACGTTAACAATGCTGTTAAAATTGTTAAAATAGCACTTTTTCAATGCATTTAGCTTGAAAGTGGCTTATTTAACGTTAACAATGCTGTTAAAATTGTTAAAATAGCACTTTTTCAATGCATTTAGCTTGAAAGTGGCTTATTTTACGTTAACAATGCTGTTAAAATTGTTAAAATAGCACTTTTTCAATGCATTTAGCTTGAAAGTGGCTTATTTTACGTTAACAATGCTGTTAAAATTGTTAAAATAGCACTTTTTCAATGCATTTAGCTTGAAAGTGGCTTATTTAACGTATAACAATGCTGTTAAAATTGTTAAAATAGCACTTTTTCAATGCATTTAGCTTGAAAGTGGCTTATTTTACGTATAACAATGCTGTTAAAATTGTTAAAATAGCACTTTTTCAATGCATTTAGCTTGAAAGTGGCTTATTTTACGTTAACAATGCTGTTAAAATTGTTAAAATAGCACTTTTTCAATGCATTTAGCTTGAAAGTGGCTTATTTTACGTTAACAATGCTGTTAAAATTGTTAAAATAGCACTTTTTCAATGCATTTAGCTTGAAAGTGGCTTATTTACGTTAACAATGCTGTTAAAATTGTTAAAATAGCACTTTTTCAATGCATTTAGCTTGAAAGTGGCTTATTTAACGTATAAAATGCTGTTAAAATTGTTAAAATAGCACTTTTTCAATGCATTTAGCTTGAAAGTGGCTTATTTACGTTAACAATGCTGTTAAAATTGTTAAAATAGCACTTTTTCAATGCATTTAGCTTGAAAGTGGCTTATTTTACGTTAACAATGCTGTTAAAATTGTTAAAATAGCACTTTTTCAATGCATTTAGCTTGAAAGTGGCTTATTTTACGTTAAAATGCTGTTAAAATTGTTAAAATAGCACTTTTTCAATGCATTTAGCTTGAAAGTGGCTTATTTTACGTTAACAATGCTGTTAAAATTGTTAAAATAGCACTTTTTCAATGCATTTAGCTTGAAAGTGGCTTATTTAACGTATAACAATGCTGTTAAAATTGTTAAAATAGCACTTTTTCAATGCATTTAGCTTGAAAGTGGCTTATTTTACGTTAACAATGCTGTTAAAATTGTTAAAATAGCACTTTTTCAATGCATTTAGCTTGAAAGTGGCTTATTTAACGTATAAAATGCTGTTAAAATTGTTAAAATAGCACTTTTTCAATGCATTTAGCTTGAAAGTGGCTTATTTTACGTTAACAATGCTGTTAAAATTGTTAAAATAGCACTTTTTCAATGCATTTAGCTTGAAAGTGGCTTATTTAACGTATAAAATGCTGTTAAAATTGTTAAAATAGCACTTTTTCAATGCATTTAGCTTGAAAGTGGCTTATTTAACGTTAAAATGCTGTTAAAATTGTTAAAATAGCACTTTTTCAATGCATTTAGCTTGAAAGTGGCTTATTTTACGTTAACAATGCTGTTAAAATTGTTAAAATAGCACTTTTTCAATGCATTTAGCTTGAAAGTGGCTTATTTTACGTTAACAATGCTGTTAAAATTGTTAAAATAGCACTTTTTCAATGCATTTAGCTTGAAAGTGGCTTATTTTACGTTAACAATGCTGTTAAAATTGTTAAAATAGCACTTTTTCAATGCATTTAGCTTGAAAGTGGCTTATTTTACGTATAAAATGCTGTTAAAATTGTTAAAATAGCACTTTTTCAATGCATTTAGCTTGAAAGTGGCTTATTTACGTTAACAATGCTGTTAAAATTGTTAAAATAGCACTTTTTCAATGCATTTAGCTTGAAAGTGGCTTATTTAACGTATAAAATGCTGTTAAAATTGTTAAAATAGCACTTTTTCAATGCATTTAGCTTGAAAGTGGCTTATTTTACGTTAACAATGCTGTTAAAATTGTTAAAATAGCACTTTTTCAATGCATTTAGCTTGAAAGTGGCTTATTTTACGTTAACAATGCTGTTAAAATTGTTAAAATAGCACTTTTTCAATGCATTTAGCTTGAAAGTGGCTTATTTTACGTTAACAATGCTGTTAAAATTGTTAAAATAGCACTTTTTCAATGCATTTAGCTTGAAAGTGGCTTATTTTACGTTAACAATGCTGTTAAAATTGTTAAAATAGCACTTTTTCAATGCATTTAGCTTGAAAGTGGCTTATTTAACGTTAAAATGCTGTTAAAATTGTTAAAATAGCACTTTTTCAATGCATTTAGCTTGAAAGTGGCTTATTTTACGTTAACAATGCTGTTAAAATTGTTAAAATAGCACTTTTTCAATGCATTTAGCTTGAAAGTGGCTTATTTTACGTTAACAATGCTGTTAAAATTGTTAAAATAGCACTTTTTCAATGCATTTAGCTTGAAAGTGGCTTATTTAACGTATAAAATGCTGTTAAAATTGTTAAAATAGCACTTTTTCAATGCATTTAGCTTGAAAGTGGCTTATTTTACGTTAACAATGCTGTTAAAATTGTTAAAATAGCACTTTTTCAATGCATTTAGCTTGAAAGTGGCTTATTTTACGTTAACAATGCTGTTAAAATTGTTAAAATAGCACTTTTTCAATGCATTTAGCTTGAAAGTGGCTTATTTTACGTTAACAATGCTGTTAAAATTGTTAAAATAGCACTTTTTCAATGCATTTAGCTTGAAAGTGGCTTATTTAACGTTAACAATGCTGTTAAAATTGTTAAAATAGCACTTTTTCAATGCATTTAGCTTGAAAGTGGCTTATTTAACGTATAAAATGCTGTTAAAATTGTTAAAATAGCACTTTTTCAATGCATTTAGCTTGAAAGTGGCTTATTTTACGTTAACAATGCTGTTAAAATTGTTAAAATAGCACTTTTTCAATGCATTTAGCTTGAAAGTGGCTTATTTAACGTATAAAATGCTGTTAAAATTGTTAAAATAGCACTTTTTCAATGCATTTAGCTTGAAAGTGGCTTATTTTACGTTAACAATGCTGTTAAAATTGTTAAAATAGCACTTTTTCAATGCATTTAGCTTGAAAGTGGCTTATTTTACGTATAAAATGCTGTTAAAATTGTTAAAATAGCACTTTTTCAATGCATTTAGCTTGAAAGTGGCTTATTTTACGTTAACAATGCTGTTAAAATTGTTAAAATAGCACTTTTTCAATGCATTTAGCTTGAAAGTGGCTTATTTAACGTATAAAATGCTGTTAAAATTGTTAAAATAGCACTTTTTCAATGCATTTAGCTTGAAAGTGGCTTATTTAACGTATAAAATGCTGTTAAAATTGTTAAAATAGCACTTTTTCAATGCATTTAGCTTGAAAGTGGCTTATTTTACGTTAACAATGCTGTTAAAATTGTTAAAATAGCACTTTTTCAATGCATTTAGCTTGAAAGTGGCTTATTTTACGTTAACAATGCTGTTAAAATTGTTAAAATAGCACTTTTTCAATGCATTTAGCTTGAAAGTGGCTTATTTAACGTATAAAATGCTGTTAAAATTGTTAAAATAGCACTTTTTCAATGCATTTAGCTTGAAAGTGGCTTATTTTACGTTAACAATGCTGTTAAAATTGTTAAAATAGCACTTTTTCAATGCATTTAGCTTGAAAGTGGCTTATTTAACGTTAACAATGCTGTTAAAATTGTTAAAATAGCACTTTTTCAATGCATTTAGCTTGAAAGTGGCTTATTTACGTTAACAATGCTGTTAAAATTGTTAAAATAGCACTTTTTCAATGCATTTAGCTTGAAAGTGGCTTATTTTACGTTAACAATGCTGTTAAAATTGTTAAAATAGCACTTTTTCAATGCATTTAGCTTGAAAGTGGCTTATTTTAACGTATAAAATGCTGTTAAAATTGTTAAAATAGCACTTTTTCAATGCATTTAGCTTGAAAGTGGCTTATTTTACGTTAACAATGCTGTTAAAATTGTTAAAATAGCACTTTTTCAATGCATTTAGCTTGAAAGTGGCTTATTTTACGTTAACAATGCTGTTAAAATTGTTAAAATAGCACTTTTTCAATGCATTTAGCTTGAAAGTGGCTTATTTTAACGTATAAAATGCTGTTAAAATTGTTAAAATAGCACTTTTTCAATGCATTTAGCTTGAAAGTGGCTTATTTTACGTTAACAATGCTGTTAAAATTGTTAAAATAGCACTTTTTCAATGCATTTAGCTTGAAAGTGGCTTATTTAACGTTAACAATGCTGTTAAAATTGTTAAAATAGCACTTTTTCAATGCATTTAGCTTGAAAGTGGCTTATTTTACGTTAACAATGCTGTTAAAATTGTTAAAATAGCACTTTTTCAATGCATTTAGCTTGAAAGTGGCTTATTTACGTTAACAATGCTGTTAAAATTGTTAAAATAGCACTTTTTCAATGCATTTAGCTTGAAAGTGGCTTATTTTACGTTAACAATGCTGTTAAAATTGTTAAAATAGCACTTTTTCAATGCATTTAGCTTGAAAGTGGCTTATTTAACGTATAAAATGCTGTTAAAATTGTTAAAATAGCACTTTTTCAATGCATTTAGCTTGAAAGTGGCTTATTTTACGTTAACAATGCTGTTAAAATTGTTAAAATAGCACTTTTTCAATGCATTTAGCTTGAAAGTGGCTTATTTTACGTTAACAATGCTGTTAAAATTGTTAAAATAGCACTTTTTCAATGCATTTAGCTTGAAAGTGGCTTATTTTACGTTAACAATGCTGTTAAAATTGTTAAAATAGCACTTTTTCAATGCATTTAGCTTGAAAGTGGCTTATTTAACGTATAAAATGCTGTTAAAATTGTTAAAATAGCACTTTTTCAATGCATTTAGCTTGAAAGTGGCTTATTTTACGTTAACAATGCTGTTAAAATTGTTAAAATAGCACTTTTTCAATGCATTTAGCTTGAAAGTGGCTTATTTTACGTATAACAATGCTGTTAAAATTGTTAAAATAGCACTTTTTCAATGCATTTAGCTTGAAAGTGGCTTATTTTACGTTAACAATGCTGTTAAAATTGTTAAAATAGCACTTTTTCAATGCATTTAGCTTGAAAGTGGCTTATTTACGTTAACAATGCTGTTAAAATTGTTAAAATAGCACTTTTTCAATGCATTTAGCTTGAAAGTGGCTTATTTTACGTATAAAATGCTGTTAAAATTGTTAAAATAGCACTTTTTCAATGCATTTAGCTTGAAAGTGGCTTATTTTACGTTAACAATGCTGTTAAAATTGTTAAAATAGCACTTTTTCAATGCATTTAGCTTGAAAGTGGCTTATTTTACGTTAACAATGCTGTTAAAATTGTTAAAATAGCACTTTTTCAATGCATTTAGCTTGAAAGTGGCTTATTTAACGTATAAAATGCTGTTAAAATTGTTAAAATAGCACTTTTTCAATGCATTTAGCTTGAAAGTGGCTTATTTTACGTTAACAATGCTGTTAAAATTGTTAAAATAGCACTTTTTCAATGCATTTAGCTTGAAAGTGGCTTATTTTACGTATAAAATGCTGTTAAAATTGTTAAAATAGCACTTTTTCAATGCATTTAGCTTGAAAGTGGCTTATTTAACGTATAAAATGCTGTTAAAATTGTTAAAATAGCACTTTTTCAATGCATTTAGCTTGAAAGTGGCTTATTTTACGTTAACAATGCTGTTAAAATTGTTAAAATAGCACTTTTTCAATGCATTTAGCTTGAAAGTGGCTTATTTTACGTTAACAATGCTGTTAAAATTGTTAAAATAGCACTTTTTCAATGCATTTAGCTTGAAAGTGGCTTATTTTACGTTAACAATGCTGTTAAAATTGTTAAAATAGCACTTTTTCAATGCATTTAGCTTGAAAGTGGCTTATTTAACGTTAACAATGCTGTTAAAATTGTTAAAATAGCACTTTTTCAATGCATTTAGCTTGAAAGTGGCTTATTTAACGTATAAAATGCTGTTAAAATTGTTAAAATAGCACTTTTTCAATGCATTTAGCTTGAAAGTGGCTTATTTTACGTTAACAATGCTGTTAAAATTGTTAAAATAGCACTTTTTCAATGCATTTAGCTTGAAAGTGGCTTATTTAACGTATAAAATGCTGTTAAAATTGTTAAAATAGCACTTTTTCAATGCATTTAGCTTGAAAGTGGCTTATTTAACGTATAAAATGCTGTTAAAATTGTTAAAATAGCACTTTTTCAATGCATTTAGCTTGAAAGTGGCTTATTTAACGTATAAAATGCTGTTAAAATTGTTAAAATAGCACTTTTTCAATGCATTTAGCTTGAAAGTGGCTTATTTTACGTTAACAATGCTGTTAAAATTGTTAAAATAGCACTTTTTCAATGCATTTAGCTTGAAAGTGGCTTATTTAACGTATAAAATGCTGTTAAAATTGTTAAAATAGCACTTTTTCAATGCATTTAGCTTGAAAGTGGCTTATTTTACGTTAACAATGCTGTTAAAATTGTTAAAATAGCACTTTTTCAATGCATTTAGCTTGAAAGTGGCTTATTTACGTATAAAATGCTGTTAAAATTGTTAAAATAGCACTTTTTCAATGCATTTAGCTTGAAAGTGGCTTATTTAACGTATAAAATGCTGTTAAAATTGTTAAAATAGCACTTTTTCAATGCATTTAGCTTGAAAGTGGCTTATTTTACGTTAACAATGCTGTTAAAATTGTTAAAATAGCACTTTTTCAATGCATTTAGCTTGAAAGTGGCTTATTTAACGTATAACAATGCTGTTAAAATTGTTAAAATAGCACTTTTTCAATGCATTTAGCTTGAAAGTGGCTTATTTACGTTAACAATGCTGTTAAAATTGTTAAAATAGCACTTTTTCAATGCATTTAGCTTGAAAGTGGCTTATTTAACGTATAAAATGCTGTTAAAATTGTTAAAATAGCACTTTTTCAATGCATTTAGCTTGAAAGTGGCTTATTTTAACGTTAACAATGCTGTTAAAATTGTTAAAATAGCACTTTTTCAATGCATTTAGCTTGAAAGTGGCTTATTTTACGTTAACAATGCTGTTAAAATTGTTAAAATAGCACTTTTTCAATGCATTTAGCTTGAAAGTGGCTTATTTAACGTTAACAATGCTGTTAAAATTGTTAAAATAGCACTTTTTCAATGCATTTAGCTTGAAAGTGGCTTATTTTACGTTAACAATGCTGTTAAAATTGTTAAAATAGCACTTTTTCAATGCATTTAGCTTGAAAGTGGCTTATTTAACGTATAAAATGCTGTTAAAATTGTTAAAATAGCACTTTTTCAATGCATTTAGCTTGAAAGTGGCTTATTTTACGTTAAAATGCTGTTAAAATTGTTAAAATAGCACTTTTTCAATGCATTTAGCTTGAAAGTGGCTTATTTTACGTTAACAATGCTGTTAAAATTGTTAAAATAGCACTTTTTCAATGCATTTAGCTTGAAAGTGGCTTATTTAACGTTAAAATGCTGTTAAAATTGTTAAAATAGCACTTTTTCAATGCATTTAGCTTGAAAGTGGCTTATTTTACGTTAACAATGCTGTTAAAATTGTTAAAATAGCACTTTTTCAATGCATTTAGCTTGAAAGTGGCTTATTTAACGTATAAAATGCTGTTAAAATTGTTAAAATAGCACTTTTTCAATGCATTTAGCTTGAAAGTGGCTTATTTTACGTTAACAATGCTGTTAAAATTGTTAAAATAGCACTTTTTCAATGCATTTAGCTTGAAAGTGGCTTATTTTACGTTAACAATGCTGTTAAAATTGTTAAAATAGCACTTTTTCAATGCATTTAGCTTGAAAGTGGCTTATTTTACGTTAACAATGCTGTTAAAATTGTTAAAATAGCACTTTTTCAATGCATTTAGCTTGAAAGTGGCTTATTTTACGTTAACAATGCTGTTAAAATTGTTAAAATAGCACTTTTTCAATGCATTTAGCTTGAAAGTGGCTTATTTAACGTATAAAATGCTGTTAAAATTGTTAAAATAGCACTTTTTCAATGCATTTAGCTTGAAAGTGGCTTATTTTACGTTAACAATGCTGTTAAAATTGTTAAAATAGCACTTTTTCAATGCATTTAGCTTGAAAGTGGCTTATTTACGTATAAAATGCTGTTAAAATTGTTAAAATAGCACTTTTTCAATGCATTTAGCTTGAAAGTGGCTTATTTAACGTTAAAATGCTGTTAAAATTGTTAAAATAGCACTTTTTCAATGCATTTAGCTTGAAAGTGGCTTATTTTAACGTATAAAATGCTGTTAAAATTGTTAAAATAGCACTTTTTCAATGCATTTAGCTTGAAAGTGGCTTATTTTACGTTAACAATGCTGTTAAAATTGTTAAAATAGCACTTTTTCAATGCATTTAGCTTGAAAGTGGCTTATTTAACGTTAACAATGCTGTTAAAATTGTTAAAATAGCACTTTTTCAATGCATTTAGCTTGAAAGTGGCTTATTTTACGTTAACAATGCTGTTAAAATTGTTAAAATAGCACTTTTTCAATGCATTTAGCTTGAAAGTGGCTTATTTTACGTTAACAATGCTGTTAAAATTGTTAAAATAGCACTTTTTCAATGCATTTAGCTTGAAAGTGGCTTATTTAACGTATAAAATGCTGTTAAAATTGTTAAAATAGCACTTTTTCAATGCATTTAGCTTGAAAGTGGCTTATTTACGTTAACAATGCTGTTAAAATTGTTAAAATAGCACTTTTTCAATGCATTTAGCTTGAAAGTGGCTTATTTAACGTATAAAATGCTGTTAAAATTGTTAAAATAGCACTTTTTCAATGCATTTAGCTTGAAAGTGGCTTATTTTACGTTAACAATGCTGTTAAAATTGTTAAAATAGCACTTTTTCAATGCATTTAGCTTGAAAGTGGCTTATTTTACGTTAACAATGCTGTTAAAATTGTTAAAATAGCACTTTTTCAATGCATTTAGCTTGAAAGTGGCTTATTTAACGTATAAAATGCTGTTAAAATTGTTAAAATAGCACTTTTTCAATGCATTTAGCTTGAAAGTGGCTTATTTTACGTTAACAATGCTGTTAAAATTGTTAAAATAGCACTTTTTCAATGCATTTAGCTTGAAAGTGGCTTATTTTACGTATAACAATGCTGTTAAAATTGTTAAAATAGCACTTTTTCAATGCATTTAGCTTGAAAGTGGCTTATTTTACGTTAACAATGCTGTTAAAATTGTTAAAATAGCACTTTTTCAATGCATTTAGCTTGAAAGTGGCTTATTTAACGTATAAAATGCTGTTAAAATTGTTAAAATAGCACTTTTTCAATGCATTTAGCTTGAAAGTGGCTTATTTTACGTTAACAATGCTGTTAAAATTGTTAAAATAGCACTTTTTCAATGCATTTAGCTTGAAAGTGGCTTATTTAACGTATAAAATGCTGTTAAAATTGTTAAAATAGCACTTTTTCAATGCATTTAGCTTGAAAGTGGCTTATTTTACGTTAACAATGCTGTTAAAATTGTTAAAATAGCACTTTTTCAATGCATTTAGCTTGAAAGTGGCTTATTTAACGTATAAAATGCTGTTAAAATTGTTAAAATAGCACTTTTTCAATGCATTTAGCTTGAAAGTGGCTTATTTTACGTTAACAATGCTGTTAAAATTGTTAAAATAGCACTTTTTCAATGCATTTAGCTTGAAAGTGGCTTATTTTACGTTAACAATGCTGTTAAAATTGTTAAAATAGCACTTTTTCAATGCATTTAGCTTGAAAGTGGCTTATTTAACGTATAAAATGCTGTTAAAATTGTTAAAATAGCACTTTTTCAATGCATTTAGCTTGAAAGTGGCTTATTTTACGTTAACAATGCTGTTAAAATTGTTAAAATAGCACTTTTTCAATGCATTTAGCTTGAAAGTGGCTTATTTACGTATAAAATGCTGTTAAAATTGTTAAAATAGCACTTTTTCAATGCATTTAGCTTGAAAGTGGCTTATTTTACGTTAACAATGCTGTTAAAATTGTTAAAATAGCACTTTTTCAATGCATTTAGCTTGAAAGTGGCTTATTTAACGTATAACAATGCTGTTAAAATTGTTAAAATAGCACTTTTTCAATGCATTTAGCTTGAAAGTGGCTTATTTAACGTTAACAATGCTGTTAAAATTGTTAAAATAGCACTTTTTCAATGCATTTAGCTTGAAAGTGGCTTATTTTAACGTATAAAATGCTGTTAAAATTGTTAAAATAGCACTTTTTCAATGCATTTAGCTTGAAAGTGGCTTATTTTACGTTAACAATGCTGTTAAAATTGTTAAAATAGCACTTTTTCAATGCATTTAGCTTGAAAGTGGCTTATTTAACGTATAACAATGCTGTTAAAATTGTTAAAATAGCACTTTTTCAATGCATTTAGCTTGAAAGTGGCTTATTTTACGTTAACAATGCTGTTAAAATTGTTAAAATAGCACTTTTTCAATGCATTTAGCTTGAAAGTGGCTTATTTTAACGTTAACAATGCTGTTAAAATTGTTAAAATAGCACTTTTTCAATGCATTTAGCTTGAAAGTGGCTTATTTTACGTTAACAATGCTGTTAAAATTGTTAAAATAGCACTTTTTCAATGCATTTAGCTTGAAAGTGGCTTATTTAACGTATAAAATGCTGTTAAAATTGTTAAAATAGCACTTTTTCAATGCATTTAGCTTGAAAGTGGCTTATTTTACGTTAACAATGCTGTTAAAATTGTTAAAATAGCACTTTTTCAATGCATTTAGCTTGAAAGTGGCTTATTTTACGTATAACAATGCTGTTAAAATTGTTAAAATAGCACTTTTTCAATGCATTTAGCTTGAAAGTGGCTTATTTACGTTAACAATGCTGTTAAAATTGTTAAAATAGCACTTTTTCAATGCATTTAGCTTGAAAGTGGCTTATTTTACGTTAACAATGCTGTTAAAATTGTTAAAATAGCACTTTTTCAATGCATTTAGCTTGAAAGTGGCTTATTTTACGTTAACAATGCTGTTAAAATTGTTAAAATAGCACTTTTTCAATGCATTTAGCTTGAAAGTGGCTTATTTAACGTATAAAATGCTGTTAAAATTGTTAAAATAGCACTTTTTCAATGCATTTAGCTTGAAAGTGGCTTATTTTACGTTAACAATGCTGTTAAAATTGTTAAAATAGCACTTTTTCAATGCATTTAGCTTGAAAGTGGCTTATTTTACGTTAACAATGCTGTTAAAATTGTTAAAATAGCACTTTTTCAATGCATTTAGCTTGAAAGTGGCTTATTTAACGTATAAAATGCTGTTAAAATTGTTAAAATAGCACTTTTTCAATGCATTTAGCTTGAAAGTGGCTTATTTTACGTTAACAATGCTGTTAAAATTGTTAAAATAGCACTTTTTCAATGCATTTAGCTTGAAAGTGGCTTATTTTACGTATAAAATGCTGTTAAAATTGTTAAAATAGCACTTTTTCAATGCATTTAGCTTGAAAGTGGCTTATTTTACGTTAACAATGCTGTTAAAATTGTTAAAATAGCACTTTTTCAATGCATTTAGCTTGAAAGTGGCTTATTTTACGTTAACAATGCTGTTAAAATTGTTAAAATAGCACTTTTTCAATGCATTTAGCTTGAAAGTGGCTTATTTTACGTTAACAATGCTGTTAAAATTGTTAAAATAGCACTTTTTCAATGCATTTAGCTTGAAAGTGGCTTATTTTACGTTAACAATGCTGTTAAAATTGTTAAAATAGCACTTTTTCAATGCATTTAGCTTGAAAGTGGCTTATTTTACGTTAACAATGCTGTTAAAATTGTTAAAATAGCACTTTTTCAATGCATTTAGCTTGAAAGTGGCTTATTTACGTATAACAATGCTGTTAAAATTGTTAAAATAGCACTTTTTCAATGCATTTAGCTTGAAAGTGGCTTATTTAACGTTAACAATGCTGTTAAAATTGTTAAAATAGCACTTTTTCAATGCATTTAGCTTGAAAGTGGCTTATTTAACGTTAACAATGCTGTTAAAATTGTTAAAATAGCACTTTTTCAATGCATTTAGCTTGAAAGTGGCTTATTTTACGTTAACAATGCTGTTAAAATTGTTAAAATAGCACTTTTTCAATGCATTTAGCTTGAAAGTGGCTTATTTTACGTTAACAATGCTGTTAAAATTGTTAAAATAGCACTTTTTCAATGCATTTAGCTTGAAAGTGGCTTATTTTACGTTAACAATGCTGTTAAAATTGTTAAAATAGCACTTTTTCAATGCATTTAGCTTGAAAGTGGCTTATTTAACGTTAACAATGCTGTTAAAATTGTTAAAATAGCACTTTTTCAATGCATTTAGCTTGAAAGTGGCTTATTTTACGTTAACAATGCTGTTAAAATTGTTAAAATAGCACTTTTTCAATGCATTTAGCTTGAAAGTGGCTTATTTAACGTATAAAATGCTGTTAAAATTGTTAAAATAGCACTTTTTCAATGCATTTAGCTTGAAAGTGGCTTATTTTACGTATAAAATGCTGTTAAAATTGTTAAAATAGCACTTTTTCAATGCATTTAGCTTGAAAGTGGCTTATTTTACGTTAACAATGCTGTTAAAATTGTTAAAATAGCACTTTTTCAATGCATTTAGCTTGAAAGTGGCTTATTTACGTTAACAATGCTGTTAAAATTGTTAAAATAGCACTTTTTCAATGCATTTAGCTTGAAAGTGGCTTATTTTACGTTAACAATGCTGTTAAAATTGTTAAAATAGCACTTTTTCAATGCATTTAGCTTGAAAGTGGCTTATTTTACGTTAACAATGCTGTTAAAATTGTTAAAATAGCACTTTTTCAATGCATTTAGCTTGAAAGTGGCTTATTTAACGTATAAAATGCTGTTAAAATTGTTAAAATAGCACTTTTTCAATGCATTTAGCTTGAAAGTGGCTTATTTTACGTTAACAATGCTGTTAAAATTGTTAAAATAGCACTTTTTCAATGCATTTAGCTTGAAAGTGGCTTATTTTACGTTAACAATGCTGTTAAAATTGTTAAAATAGCACTTTTTCAATGCATTTAGCTTGAAAGTGGCTTATTTTACGTTAACAATGCTGTTAAAATTGTTAAAATAGCACTTTTTCAATGCATTTAGCTTGAAAGTGGCTTATTTAACGTATAAAATGCTGTTAAAATTGTTAAAATAGCACTTTTTCAATGCATTTAGCTTGAAAGTGGCTTATTTAACGTTAACAATGCTGTTAAAATTGTTAAAATAGCACTTTTTCAATGCATTTAGCTTGAAAGTGGCTTATTTAACGTATAAAATGCTGTTAAAATTGTTAAAATAGCACTTTTTCAATGCATTTAGCTTGAAAGTGGCTTATTTACGTTAACAATGCTGTTAAAATGTTAAAATAGCACTTTTTCAATGCATTTAGCTTGAAAGTGGCTTATTTAACGTATAAAATGCTGTTAAAATTGTTAAAATTAGCACTTTTCAATGCATTTAGCTTGAAAGTGGCTTATTTAACAGTATAAAATGCTGTTAAAATTGTTAAATAGCACTTTTCAATGCATTTAGCTTGAAAATTGGCTTAATTTCGTTACATGCTGTTAAAATTGGTTTAAATAGCACTTTTTCAATGCATTTAGCTGGGAAATCTGCTTATTT
>NW_023405442.1:0-51705 GCF_013141755.1 Anopheles stephensi | reverse complement strand
TTTTAAAATTGAGAAAAAAACACTCTTCCAATGAAATTTAGCCTGAAAGTGTCTTATTTTAACGTGTAAATACTGTTAAAATTGAGAAAAAAACACTTTTCCAATGAAATTAGCCTGAAAGTGTCTTATTTTACGTGTAAATACTGTTAAAATTGAGAAAAAAAACACTTTTCCAATGAAATTAGCCTGAAAGTGTCTTATTTTACGTGTAAATACTGTTAAAATTGAGAAAAAAACCCTTTTCCAATGAAATTAGCCTGAAAGTGTCTTATTTTACGTGTAAATACTGTTAAAATTGAGAAAAAAACACTTTTCCAATGAAATTAGCCTGAAAGTGTCTTATTTTACGTGTAAATACTGTTAAAATTGAGAAAAAAACACTTTTCCAATGAAATTAGCCTGAAAGTGTCTTATTTTACGTGTAAATACTGTTAAAATTGAGAAAAAAACACTTTTCCAATGAAATTAGCCTGAAAGTGTCTTATTTTACGTGTAAATACTGTTAAAATTGAGAAAAAAACACTTTCCAATGAAATTAGCCTGAAAGTGTCTTATTTTACGTGTAAATACTGTTAAAATTGAGAAAAAACACTTTTCCAATGAAATTAGCCTGAAAGTGTCTTATTTTACGTGTAAATACTGTTAAAATTGAGAAAAAAACACTTTTCCAATGAAATTAGCCTGAAAGTGTCTTATTTTACGTGTAAATACTGTTAAAATTGAGAAAAAAACACTTTTCCAATGAAATTAGCCTGAAAGTGTCTTATTTTACGTGTAAATACTGTTAAAATTGAGAAAAAAACACTTTTCCAATGAAATTAGCCTGAAAGTGTCTTATTTTACGTGTAAATACTGTTAAAATTGAGAAAAAACACTTTTCCAATGAAATTAGCCTGAAAGTGTCTTATTTTACGTGTAAATACTGTTAAAATTGAGAAAAAAACACTTTTCCAATGAAATTAGCCTGAAAGTGTCTTATTTTACGTGTAAATACTGTTAAAATTGAGAAAAAAACACTTTTCCAATGAAATTAGCCTGAAAGTGTCTTATTTTACGTGTAAATACTGTTAAAATTGAGAAAAAAACACTTTTCCAATGAAATTAGCCTGAAAGTGTCTTATTTTACGTGTAAATACTGTTAAAATTGAGAAAAAAACACTTTTCCAATGAAATTAGCCTGAAAGTGTCTTATTTTACGTGTAAATACTGTTAAAATTGAGAAAAAAACACTTTTCCAATGAAATTAGCCTGAAAGTGTCTTATTTTACGTGTAAATACTGTTAAAATTGAGAAAAAAACACTTTTGCCAATGAAATTAGCCTGAAAGTGTCTTATTTTACGTGTAAATACTGTTAAAATTGAGAAAAAAAACACCTTTCCAATGAAATTAGCCTGAAAGTGTCTTATTTTACGTGTAAATACTGTTAAAATTGAGAAAAAAACACTTTTCCAATGAAATTAGCCTGAAATGTCTTATTTTACGTGTAAATACTGTTAAAATTGAGAAAAAAACACTTTTCCAATGAAATTAGCCTGAAAGTGTCTTATTTTACGTGTAAATACTGTTAAAATTGAGAAAAAAACACTTTTCCAATGAAATTAGCCTGAAAGTGTCTTATTTTACGTGTAAATACTGTTAAAATTGAGAAAAAACACTTTTCCAATGAAATTAGCCTGAAAGTGTCTTATTTACGTGTAAATACTGTTAAAATTGAGAAAAAAACACTTTCCAATGAAATTAGCCTGAAAAGTGTCTTATTTTACGTGTAAATACTGTTAAAATTGAGAAAAAAAACACTTTTCCAATGAAATTAGCCTGAAAGTGTCTTATTTTACGTGTAAATACTGTTAAAATTGAGAAAAAAAACACTTTTCCAATGAAATTAGCCTGAAAGTGTCTTATTTTACGTGTAAATACTGTTAAAATTGAGAAAAAAACACTTTTCCAATGAAATTAGCCTGAAAGTGTCTTATTTTACGTGTAAATACTGTTAAAATTGAGAAAAAACACCTTTTCCAATGAAATTAGCCTGAAAGTGTCTTATTTTACGTGTAAATACTGTTAAAATTGAGAAAAAAACACTTTTCCAATGAAATTAGCCTGAAAGTGTCTTATTTTACGTGTAAATACTGTTAAAATTGAGAAAAAAAACCCTTTTCCAATGAAATTAGCCTGAAAGTGTCTTATTTACGTGTAAATACTGTTAAAAATTGAGAAAAAAAACACTTTTCCAATGAAATTAGCCTGAAAGTGTCTTATTTTACGTGTAAATACTGTTTAAAATTGAGAAAAAAAACACTTTTCCAATGAAATTAGCCTGAAAGTGTCTTATTTTACGTGTAAATACTGTTAAAATTGAGAAAAAAACACTTTTCCAATGAAATTAGCCTGAAAGTGTCTTATTTTACGTGTAAATATTTTTAAAATTTGAGAAAAAAACCCTTTTCCAATGAAATTAGCCTGAAAGTGTCTTATTTTACGTGTAAATACTGTTAAAATTGAGAAAAAACACTTTTCCAATGAAATTAGCCTGAAAGTGTCTTATTTTACGTGTAAATACTGTTAAAATTGAGAAAAAAACACTTTTCCAATGAAATTAGCCTGAAAGTGTCTTATTTTACGTGTAAATACTGTTAAAATTGAGAAAAAACACTTTTTCCAATGAAATTAGCCTGAAAGTGTCTTATTTTACGTGTAAATACTGTTAAAATTGAGAAAAAAACACTTTTCCAATGAAATTAGCCTGAAAGTGTCTTATTTTACGTGTAAATACTGTTAAAATTGAGAAAAAAAACACTTTTCCAATGAAATTAGCCTGAAAGTGTCTTATTTTACGTGTAAATACTGTTAAAATTGAGAAAAAAAACACTTTTCCAATGAAATTAGCCTGAAAGTGTCTTATTTTACGTGTAAATACTGTTAAAATTGAGAAAAAAACACTTTCCAATGAAATTAGCCTGAAAGTGTCTTATTTTACGTGTAAATACTGTTAAAATTGAGAAAAAAAACACTTTTCCAATGAAATTAGCCTGAAAGTGTCTTATTTTACGTGTAAATACTGTTAAAAATTGAGAAAAAAACACTTTTCCAATGAAATTAGCCTGAAAGTGTCTTATTTTACGTGTAAATACTGTTAAAATTGAGAAAAAAACACTTTTCCAATGAAATTAGCCTGAAAGTGTCTTATTTTACGTGTAAATACTGTTAAAATTGAGAAAAAAACACTTTTCCAATGAAATTAGCCTGAAAATGTCTTATTTTACGTGTAAATACTGTTAAAATTGTGAAAAATAGCACTTTTCCAATGAAATTAGCCTGAAAGTGTCTTATTTTACGTGTAAATACTGTTAAAATTGTGAAAAATAGCACTTTTCAATGAAATTAGCCTGAAAGTGTCTTATTTTACGTGTAAATACTGTTAAAATTGAGAAAAAAACACTTTTCCAATGAAATTAGCCTGAAAGTGTCTTATTTTACGTGTAAATACTGTTAAAATTGAGAAAAAAAACCCTTTTCCAATGAAATTAGCCTGAAAGTGTCTTATTTTACGTGTAAATACTGTTAAAATTGAGAAAAAAACACTTTTCCAATGAAATTAGCCTGAAAGTGTCTTATTTTACGTGTTAATACTGTTAAAATTGAGAAAAAAACACTTTTCCAATGAAATTAGCCTGAAAGTGTCTTATTTTACGTGTAAATACTGTTAAAATTGAGAAAAAAACACTTTTCCAATGAAATTAGCCTGAAAGTGTCTTATTTTACGTGTAAATACTGTTAAAATTGAGAAAAATAGCACTTTTCCAATGAAATTAGCCTGAAAGTGTCTTATTTTACGTGTAAATACTGTTAAAATTGAGAAAAATAGCACTTTTCAATGAAATTAGCCTGAAAGTGTCTTATTTTACGTGTAAATACTGTTAAAATTGAGAAAAATAGCACTTTTCCAATGAAATTAAGCCTGAAAGTGTCTTATTTTACGTGTAAATACTGTTCAAATTGAGAAAAAACACTTTTCAATGAATTAGCCTGAAAGTGTCTTATTTTACGTGTAAATACTGTTAAAATTGTGAAAAATTGCACTTTTTCAATGAATTTAGCCTGAAAGTGTCTTATTTTACGTGTAAATACTGTTAAAATTGAGAAAAAAACACTTTTCCAATGAAATTAGCCTGAAAGTGTCTTATTTTACGTGTAAATACTGTTAAAATTGAGGAAAAAAACACTTTTCCAATGAAATTAGCCTGAAAGTGTCTTATTTTACGTGTAAATACTGTTAAAATTGAGAAAAAAACACTTTTCCAATGAAATTAGCCTGAAAGTGTCTTATTTTACGTGTAAATACTGTTAAAATTGAGAAAAAAACACTTTTCCAATGAAATTAGCCTGAAAGTGTCTTATTTTACGTGTAAATACTGTTAAAATTGAGAAAAAAACACTTTTCCAATGAAATTAGCCTGAAAGTGTCTTATTTTACGTGTAAATACTGTTAAAATTGAGAAAAAAACACTTTTCCAATGAAATTAGCCTGAAAGTGTCTTATTTTACGTGTAAATACTGTTAAAATTGAGAAAAAAACACTTTTCCAATGAAATTAGCCTGAAAGTGTCTTATTTTACGTGTAAATACTGTTAAAATTGAGAAAAAAACACTTTTCCAATGAAATTAGCCTGAAAGTGTCTTATTTTACGTGTAAATACTGTTAAAATTGAGAAAAAAACACTTTTCCAATGAAATTAGCCTGAAAGTGTCTTATTTTACGTGTAAATACTGTTAAAATTGAGAAAAAAAACACTTTTCCAATGAAATTAGCCTGAAAGTGTCTTATTTTACGTGTAAATACTGTTAAAATTGAGAAAAAAACACTTTTCCAATGAAATTAGCCTGAAAGTGTCTTATTTTACGTGTAAATACTGTTAAAATTGAGAAAAAAACACTTTTCCAATGAAATTAGCCTGAAAGTGTCTTATTTTACGTGTAAATACTGTTAAAATTGAGAAAAAAACACTTTTCCAATGAAATTAGCCTGAAAGTGTCTTATTTTACGTGTAAATACTGTTAAAATTGAGAAAAAAAACACTTTTCCAATGAAATTAGCCTGAAAGTGTCTTATTTTACGTGTAAATACTGTTAAAATTGAGAAAAAAACACTTTTCCAATGAAATTAGCCTGAAAGTGTCTTATTTTACGTGTAAATACTGTTAAAATTGAGAAAAAAACACTTTTCCAATGAAATTAGCCTGAAAGTGTCTTATTTTACGTGTAAATACTGTTAAAATTGAGAAAAAAACACTTTTCCAATGAAATTAGCCTGAAAGTGTCTTATTTTACGTGTAAATACTGTTAAAATTGAGAAAAAAACACTTTTCCAATGAAATTAGCCTGAAAGTGTCTTATTTTACGTGTAAATACTGTTAAAATTGAGAAAAAACACTTTTCCAATGAAATTAGCCTGAAAGTGTCTTATTTTACGTGTAAATACTGTTAAAATTGAGAAAAAAACACTTTTCCAATGAAATTAGCCTGAAAGTGTCTTATTTTACGTGTAAATACTGTTAAAATTGAGAAAAAAACACTTTTCAATGAAATTAGCCTGAAAGTGTCTTATTTTACGTGTAAATACTGTTAAAATTGAGAAAAAAACACTTTTCCAATGAAATTAGCCTGAAAGTGTCTTATTTTACGTGTAAATACTGTTAAAATTGAGAAAAAAACACTTTTCCAATGAAATTAGCCTGAAAGTGTCTTATTTTACGTGTAAATACTGTTAAAATTGAGAAAAAAAACACTTTTCCAATGAAATTAGCCTGAAAGTGTCTTATTTTACGTGTAAATACTGTTAAAATTGAGAAAAAAACACTTTTCCAATGAAATTAGCCTGAAAGTGTCTTATTTTACGTGTAAATACTGTTAAAATTGAGAAAAAAACACTTTTCCAATGAAATTAGCCTGAAAGTGTCTTATTTTACGTGTAAATACTGTTAAAATTGAGAAAAAAACACTTTTCCAATGAAATTAGCCTGAAAGTGTCTTATTTTACGTGTAAATACTGTTAAAATTGAGAAAAAAACACTTTTCCAATGAAATTAGCCTGAAAGTGTCTTATTTTACGTGTAAATACTGTTAAAATTGAGAAAAAAAACACTTTTCCAATGAAATTAGCCTGAAAGTGTCTTATTTTACGTGTAAATACTGTTAAAATTGAGAAAAAAACACTTTTCCAATGAAATTAGCCTGAAAGTGTCTTATTTTACGTGTAAATACTGTTAAAATTGAGAAAAAAACCCTTTTCCAATGAAATTAGCCTGAAAGTGTCTTATTTTACGTGTAAATACTGTTAAAATTGAGAAAAAAACACTTTTCCAATGAAATTAGCCTGAAAGTGTCTTATTTTACGTGTAAATACTGTTAAAATTGAGAAAAAACACTTTTCCAATGAAATTAGCCTGAAAGTGTCTTATTTTACGTGTAAATACTGTTAAAATTGAGAAAAAAACACTTTTCCAATGAAATTAGCCTGAAAGTGTCTTATTTTACGTGTAAATACTGTTAAAATTGAGAAAAAACACTTTTCCAATGAAATTAGCCTGAAAGTGTCTTATTTTACGTGTAAATACTGTTAAAATTGAGGAAAAAAACCCTTTTTCAATGAAATTAGCCTGAAAGTGTCTTATTTTACGTGTAAATACTGTTAAAATTGAGAAAAAAACACTTTTCCAATGAAATTAGCCTGAAAGTGTCTTATTTTACGTGTAAATACTGTTAAAATTGAGAAAAAAAACACTTTTCCAATGAAATTAGCCTGAAAGTGTCTTATTTTACGAGTAAATACTGTTAAAATTGAGAAAAAAACCCTTTTCCAATGAAATTAGCCTGAAAGTGTCTTATTTTACGTGTAAATACTGTTAAAATTGAGAAAAAAACCCTTTTCCAATGAAATTAGCCTGAAAGTGTCTTATTTTACGTGTAAATACTGTTAAAATTGAGAAAAAAAACCCTTTTCCAATGAAATTAGCCTGAAAGTGTCTCATTTTACGTGTAAATACTGTTAAAATTGAGAAAAAAACACTTTTCCAATGAAATTAGCCTGAAAGTGTCTTATTTTACGTGTAAATACTGTAAAAATTGAGAATAAAACACTTTTTCAATGAAATTAGCCTGTAAGTGTCTTATTTTACGTGTAAATAATGTTAAAATTGAGAAAAAAACACTTTTCCAATGAAATTAGCCTGAAAGTGTCTTATTTTACGTGTAAATACTGTTAAAATTGAGAAAAAAACACTTTTCCAATGAAATTAGCCTGAAAGTGTCTTATTTTACGTGTAAATACTGTTAAAATTGAGAAAAAAACACTTTTCCAATGAAATTAGCCTGAAAGTGTCTTATTTTACGTGTAAATACTGTTAAAATTGAGAAAAAACACTTTTCCAATGAAATTAGCCTGAAAGTGTCTTATTTTACGTGTAAATACTGTTAAAATTGAGAAAAAAACCCTTTTTCAATGAAATTAGCCTGAAAGTGTCTTATTTTACGTGTAAATACTGTTAAAATTGAGAAAAAAACACTTTTCCAATGAAATTAGCCTGAAAGTGTCTTATTTTACGTGTAAATACTGTTAAAATTGAGAAAAAAAACCCTTTTCCAATGAAATTAGCCTGAAAGTGTCTTATTTTACGTGTAAATACTGTTAAAATTGAGAAAAAAACACTTTTCCAATGAAATTAGCCTGAAAGTGTCTTATTTTACGTGTAAATACTGTGAAAATTGAGAAAAAAAAACACTTTTCCAATGAAATTAGCCTGAAAGTTTCTTATTTTACGTGTAAATACTGTGAAAATTGAAAAAAAAAACACTTTTCCAATGAAATTAGCCTGAAAGTGTCTTATTTTACGTGTAAATACTGTTAAAATTGAGAAAAAAACACTTTTCCAATGAAATTAGCCTGAAAGTGTCTTATTTTACGTGTAAATACTGTTAAAATTGAGAAAAAAACACTTTTCTAATGAAATTAGCCTGAAAGTGTCTTATTTTACGTGTAAATACTGTTTAAATTGAGAAAAAAACACTTTTCCAATGAAATTAGCCTGAAAGTGTCTTATTTTACGTGTAAATACTGTTAAAATTGAGCAAAAAACACTTTTCCAATGAATTTAGCCTGAAAGTGTCTTATTTTACGTGTAAATACTGTTAAAATTGAGAAAAAAAACACTTTTCTAATGAAATTAGCCTGAAAGTGTCTTATTTTACGTGTAAATACTGTTAAAATTGAGAAAAAAACACTTTTCCAATGAAATAAGCCTGAAAGTGTCTTATTTTACGTGTAAATACTGTTAAATTGAGAAAAAAACACTTTTCCAATGAAATTAGCCTGAAAGTGTCTTATTTTACGTGTAAATACTGTTAAAATTGAGCAAAAAACACTTTTCCAATGAAATTAGCCTGAAAGTGTCTTATTTTACGTGTAAATACTGTTAAAATTGAGAAAAAAACACTTTTCCAATGAAATTAGCCTGAAAGTGTCTTATTTTACGTGTAAATACTGTTAAAATTGAGAAAAAAAACACTTTTCCAATGAAATTAGCCTGAAAGTTTCTTATTTTACGTGTAAATACTGTGAAAATTGAGAAAAAAAACACTTTTCCAATGAAATTAGCCTGAAAGTGTCTTATTTTACGTGTAAATACTGTTAAAATTGAGAAAAAAACACTTTTCCAATGAAATTAGCCTGAAAGTGTCTTATTTTACGTGTAAATACTGTTTAAATTGAGAAAAAAAAACACTTTTCCAATGAAATTAGCCTGAAAGTGTCTTATTTTACGTGTAAATACTGTTAAAATTGAGAAAAAAAACCCTTTTCCATTGAAATTAGCCTGAAAGTGTCTTATTTTACGTGTAAATACTGTTAAAATTGAGAAAAAAACATTTTTCCAATGAAATTAGCCTGAAAGTGTCTTATTTTACGTGTAAATACTGTTTTACTTAAACTTAAAATTGTGAAAAATAGAACATTTCCAATGGAATTAGCCTGAAAGTGTCTTATTTTACGTGTAAATACTGTTAAATTGTGAAAAATAGTACTTTTCCAATGAAATTAGCCTGAAAGTGTCTTAATTTACGTGTAACTACTGTTAAAATTGAGAAAAAACACTTTTCCAATGAAATTAGCCTGAAAGTGTCTTATTTTACGTGTAAATACTGTAAAATTGAGAAAAAAAACCCTTTTCCAATGAAATTAGCCTGAAAGTGTATTATTTTACGTGTAAATACTGTTGAAATTGAGAAAAAAAACCCTTTTCCAATGAAATTAGCCTGAAAGTGTATTATTTTACGTGTAAATACTGTTAAAATTGTTAAAAATAGCACTTTTCCATTGAAATTAGCCTGAAAGTGTCTTATTTTACGTGTAAATACTGTTAAAATTGTGAAAAATAGCAGTTTTTCAATTTATATAGCCTGAAAGTGTCTTATTTTACGTGTAAATACTGTTAAATTGTGAAAAATAGTACTTTTCCAATGAAATTAGCCTGAAAGTGTCTTAATTTACGTGTAACTACTGTTAAAATTGAGAAAAAACACTTTTCCAATGAAATTAGCCTGAAAGTGTCTTATTTTACGTGTAAATACTGTAAAATTGAGAAAAAAACCCTTTTCCAATGAAATTAGCCTGAAAGTGTCTTATTTTACGTGTAAATACTGTTGAAATTGAGAAAAAAACCCTTTTCCAATGAAATTAGCCTGAAAGTGTATTATTTTACGTGTAAATACTGTTAAAATTGAGAAAAAAACCCTTTTCCATTGAAATTAGCCTGAAAGTGTCTTATTTTACGTGTAAATACTGTTAAAATTGAGAAAAAAACATTTTTCCAATGAAATTAGCCTGAAAGTGTCTTATTTTACGTGTAAATACTGTTTTACTTAAACTTAAAATTGTGAAAAATAGAACATTTCCTATGGAATTAGCCTGAAAGTGTCTTATTTTACGTGCAAATACTGTTAAAATTGAGAAAAAAAAACCCTTTTCCAATGAAATTAGCCTGAAAGTGTCTTATTTTACGTGTAAATACTGTTTAAATTAAGAAAAAAACCCTTTTCGAATGATATTAGCCTGAAAGTGTCTTATTTTACGTGTAAATACTTTTAAAATTGAGAAAAAAAACCCGTTTCCAATGAAATTAGCCTGAAAGTGTCTTATTTTACGTGTAAATACTGTTAAAATTGAGAAAAAAACACTTTTCCAATGAAATTAGCCTGAAAGTGTCTTATTTTACGTGTAAATACTGTTTTACTTTAACTTAAAATTGTGAAAAATAGCACTTTTCCAATGAAATTAGCCTGAAAGTGTCTTATTTTACGTGTAAATACTGTTAAAATTGAGAAAAAACACTTTTCCAATGAAATTAGCCTGAAAGTGTCTTATTTTACGTGTAAATAATGTTAAAATTGAGAAAAAACACTTTTCCAATGAAATTAGCCTGAAAGTGTCTTATTTTACGTGTAAATACTGTTAAAATTGAGAAAAAAAACCCTTTTCCAATGAAATTAGCCTGAAAGTGTCTTATTTTACGTGTAAATACTGTTTTACTTTAACTTAAAATTGTGAAAAATAGCACTTTTCCAATGAAATTAGCCTGAAAGTGTCTTATTTTACGTGTAAATACTGTAAAAATTGAGAAAAAAACACTTTTCCAATGAAATTAGCCTGAAAGTGTCTTATTTTACGTGTAAATACTGTAAAAATTGAGAAAAAAACCCTTTTCCAATGAAATTAGCCTGAAAGTGTCTTATTTCACGTGTAAATACTGTTTAAATTAAGAAAAAACCCTTTTCGAATGATATTAGCCTGAAAGTGTCTTATTTTACGTGTAAATACTTTTAAAATTGAGAAAAAAACACTTTTCCAATGAAATTAGCCTGAAAGTGTCTTATTTTACGTGTAAATACTGTTTAAATTGAGAAAAAAAAACACTTTTCCAATGAAATTAGCCTGAAAGTGTCTTATTTTACGTGTAAATAATGTTAAAATTGACAAAAAACACTTTTCCAATGAAATTAGCCTGAAAGTGTCTTATTTTACGTGTAAATACTGTAAAAATTGAGAAAAAAAACCCTTTTCCAATGAAATTAGCCTGAAAGTGTCTTATTTTACGTGTAAATACTGTTTTACTTAAACTTAAATTGTGAAAAATAGCACTTTTCCAATGAAATTAGCCTGAAAGTGTCTTATTTCACGTGTAAATACTGTTAAAATTGAGAAAAAAAACACTTTTCCAATGAAATTAGCCTGAAAGTGTCTTATTTTACGTGTAAATACTGCTAAAATTGAGAAAAAAAAACACTTTTCCAATGAAATTAGCCTGAAAGTGTCTTATTTTACGTGTCAATACTGTTAAAATTGAGGAAAAAAACCCTTTTTCAATGAAATTAGCCTGAAAGTGTCTTATTTTACGTGTAAATACTGTTAAAATTGAGAAAAAAACACTTTTCCAATGAAATTAGCCTGTAAGTGTCTTATTTTACGTGTAAATACTGTTAAAATTGTTAAAAAAAAAAACTTTTTAAATGTATTTACTCTGAAAGTGTCTTATTTTACGTGTAAATACTGTAAAAATTGTTAAAAAAACACTTTTTCAATGTATTCAGCCTGAAAGTGTCTTATTTTACGTGTAAATATTGATAAATTGTTAAAAATAGTACTTTTTCAATGAATTTAGCCTGAAAGTGTCTTATTTTACGTGTAAATACTGTTAAAATTGTGAAAAATAGCACTTTTTCAATGAAATTAGCCTGAAAGTGTCTTATTTTACGTGTAAATACTGTTAAAATTGAGAAAAAAACCCTTTTCCAATGAAATTAGCCTGAAAGTGTCTTATTTTACGTGTAAATACTGTTTAAATTGAGAAAAAAACCCTTTTCCAATGAAATTATCCTGAAAGTGTCTTATTTCACGTGTAAATACTGTTAAAATTGAGAAAAAAACCCTTTTCGAATGATATTAGCCTGAAAGTGTCTTATTTTACGTGTAAATACTGTAAAAATTGAGAAGAAAACACTTTTCCAATGAAATTAGCCTGAAAGTGTCTTATTATACGTGTCAATACTGTTAAAATTGAGGAAAAAAACCCTTTTTGAATGAAATTAGCCTGTAAGTGTCTTATTTTACGTGTAAATACTGTTAAAATTGTTAAAAAAAAAACTTTTTAAATGTATTTTCTCTGAAAATGTCTTATTTTACGTGTAAATACTGTTAAAATTGTTAAAAAAAAACACTTTTTCAATGTATTCAGCCTGAAAGTGTCTTATTTTACGTGTAAATATTGATAAATTGTGAAAAATAGCACTTTTCCAATGAAATTAGCCTGAAAGTGTCTTATTTTACGTGTAAATACTGTTAAAATTGTGAAAAATAGCACTTTTCCAATGAAATTTGCCTGAAAGTGTCTTATTTTACGTGTAAATACTGTTAAAATTGTGCAAAATAGCACTGTTTCAATGAAATAAGCCTGAAAGTGTCTTATTTTACGTGTAAATACTGTTGAAATTGTTAAAAATAGCACTTTTTCAATGAAATTAGCCTGAAAGTGTCTTGTTTTACGTGTAAATACTGTTAAAATTGTGAAAAATAGCACTTTTTCAATGTATTTAGTCTGAAAGTGTCTTATTTTACGTGTAAATACTGTTAAAATTGTTAAAAAACCACTTTTTCAATGTATTAAGCCTGAAAGTGTCTTATTTTACGTGTAAATACTGTTATAATTGAGAAAAAAAACCCTTTTCCAATGAAATTAGCCTGAAAGTGTCTTATTTTACGTGTAAATACTGTAAAAATTGAGATAAAAACACTTTTCCAATGAAATAAGCCTGAAAGTGTCTTATTTTACGTGTAAATATTGTTAAAATTGTTAAAAATAGAACTTTTTCAATGAATTAAGCCTGAAAGTGTCTTATTTTACGTACAAAATGCTATGAAATTGTTAAAAATAGCACTTTTCCAATAAAATAAGCCTGAAAGTGTCTTATTTTACGTGTAAATACTGTTAAAATTGTGAAAAATGGCACTTTTTCAATGAATTTAGCCTGAAAGTGTCTTATTTTACGTGTACATACAGTTAAAATTGTTAAATATAGCACTTTTTCAATGTATTTAGCCTGCAAGTGTCTTATTTTACGTGTAAATACTGTTAAAATTGTTAAAAAACACTTTTTCAATGTATTAAGCCCGGACGTAACTTATTTTACGTGTAAATATTGTTAAAATTGTGAAAAATAGCACTTTTTCAATGTATTTAGCTTGAAAGTGTCTTATTTTACGTGTAAATATTGATAAATTGTTAAAAATAGCACTTTTTCAATGTATTTAGCCTGAAAGTGTCTTATTTTACGTGTAAATACTGTTAAAATTGTGAAAAATAGCACTTTTTCAATGAAATAAGCCTGAAAGTGTCTTATTTTACGTGTAAATACTGTTAAAATTGTTAAAAATAGCACTTTTTCAATGAAATTAGCCTGAAAGTGTCTTGTTTTACGTGTAAATACTGTGAAAATTGTGAAAAATAGCACTTTTTCAATGTATTTAGTCTGAAAGTGTCTTATTTTACGTGTAAATACTGTTAAAATTGTTAAAAAAACACTTTTTCAATGTATTTAGCCTGAAAGTGTCTTATTTTACGTGTAAATACTGTTATAATTGAGAAAAAAACACTTTTCCAATGAAATTAGCCTGAAAGTGTCTTATTTTACGTGTAAATACTGTTAAAATTGAGATAAAAACACTTTTCCAATGAAATTAGCCTCAAATTGTCTTATTTTACGTGTAAATACTGTTAAAATTGAGATAAAAACACATTTCCAATGAAATTAGCCTGAAAGTGTCTTATTTTACGTGTAAATACTGTTAAAATTGAGAACAAAACACCTTTCCAATGAAATTAGCCTGAAAGTGTCTTATTTTACGTGTAAATACTGTAAAAATTGAGATAAAAACACTTTTCCAATGAAATTAGCCTGAAAGTGTCTTATTTTACGTGTAAATATTTTTAAAATTGAGAACAAAACACTTTTCCAATGAAATAAGCCTGAAAGTGTCTTATTTTACGTGTAAATACTGTTAAAATTGAGATAAAAACACTTTTCCAATGAAATAAGCCTGAAAGTGTCTTATTTTACGTGTAAATACTTTTAAAATTGAGAACAAAACACCTTTCCAATGAAATTAGCCTGAAAGTGTCTTATTTTACGTGTAAATACTGTTAAAATTGAGAACAAAACACCTTTCCAATGAAATTAGCCTGAAAGTGTCTTATTTTACGTGTAAATACTGTTAAAATTGTGAAAAATAGCACTTTTTCAATGAAATTAGCCTGAAAGTGTCTTATTTTACGTGTAAATACTGTAAAAATTGAGATAAAAACACTTTTCCAATGAAATAAGCCTGAAAGTGTCTTATTTTACGTGTAAATACTTTTAAAATTGAGAACAAAACACCTTTCCAATGAAATTAGCCTGAAAGTGTCTTATTTTACGTGTAAATACTGTTAAAATTGAGAACAAAACAAATTTCCAATGAAATTAGCCTGAAAGTGTCTTATTTTACGTGTAAATACTGTAAAAATTGAGATAAAAACACTTTTCCAATGAAATTAGCCTGAAAGTGTCTTATTTTACGTGTAAATATTTTTAAAATTGAGAACAAAACACTTTTCCAATGAAATTAGCCTGAAAGTGTCTTATTTTACGTGTAAATATTTTTAAAATTGAGAACAAAACACTTTTCCAATGAAATAAGCCTGAAAGTGTCTTATTTTACGTGTAAATACTGTTAAAATTGAGAACAAAACACCTTTCCAATGAAATTAGCCTGAAAGTGTCTTATTTTACGTGTAAATATTTTTAAAATTGAGAACAAAACACTTTTCCAATGAAATAAGCCTGAAAGTGTCTTATTTTACGTGTAAATACTGTTAAAATTGAGAACAAAACACTTTTCCAATGAAATTAGCCCGAAAGTGTCTTATTTTACGTGTAAATACTGTTAAAATTGAGATAAAAACACTTTTCCAATGAAATTAGCCTCAAATTGTCTTATTTTACGTGTAAATACTGTGAAAATTGAGATAAAAACACATTTCCAATGAAATTAGCCTGAAAGTGTCTTATTTTACGTGTAAATACTGTTAAAATTGAGAACAAATCACCTTTCCAATGAAATTAGCCTGAAAGTGTCTTATTTTACGTGTAAATACTGTAAAAATTGAGATAAAAACACTTTTCCAATGAAATTAGCCTGAAAGTGTCTTATTTTACGTGTAAATCTTTTTAAAATTGAGAACAAAACACTTTTCCAATGAAATAAGCCTGAAAGTGTCTTATTTTACGTGTAAATACTGTTAAAATTGAGAACAAAACACCTTTCCAATGAAATTAGCCTGAAAGTGTCTTATTTTACGTGTAAATATTTTTAAAATTGAGAACAAAACACTTTTCCAATGAAATAAGCCTGAAAGTGTCTTATTTTACGTGTAAATACTGTTAAAATTGAGAACAAAACACTTTTCCAATGAAATTAGCCCGAAAGTGTCTTATTTTACGTGTAAATACTGTTAAAATTGAGATAAAAACACTTTTCCAATGAAATTAGCCTCAAATTGTCTTATTTTACGTGTAAATACTGTGAAAATTGAGATAAAAACACATTTCCAATGAAATTAGCCTGAAAGTGTCTTATTTTACGTGTAAATACTGTTAAAATTGAGAACAAATCACCTTTCCAATGAAATTAGCCTGAAAGTGTCTTATTTTACGTGTAAATACTGTAAAAATTGAGATAAAAACACTTTTCCAATGAAATTAGCCTGAAAGTGTCTTATTTTACGTGTAAATCTTTTTAAAATTGAGAACAAAACACTTTTCCAATGAAATAAGCCTGAAAGTGTCTTATTTTACGTGTAAATACTGTTAAAATTGAGATAAAAACACCTTTCCAATGAAATTAGCCTGAAAGTGTCTTATTTTACGTGTAAATACTGTTTAAATTGAGATCAAAACACTTTTCCAATGAAATTAGCCTGAAAGTGTCTTATTTTACGTGTAAATGCTTTTAAAATTGAGATAAAAACACTTTTCCAATGAAATTAGCCTGAAAGTGTTTTATTTTACGCGTAAATACTGTTAAAATTGAGAAAAAAACACCTTTCCAATGAAATTAGCCTCAAAGTGTCTTATTTTACGTGTAAATACTGTTAAAATTGAGAACAAAACACCTTTCCAATGAAATTAGCCTGAAAGTGTCTTATTTTACGTGTAAATACTGTTTGAATTGAGAAAAAAAAACACCTTTCCAATGAAATTAGCCTGAAAGTGTCTTATTTTACGTGTAAATACTGTTAAAATTGAGAAAAAAAACACTTTTCCAATGAAATTAGCCTGAAAGTGTCTTATTTTACGTGTAAATACTGTAAAAATTGAGATAAAAACACTTTTCCAATGAAATAAGCCTGAAAGTGTCTTATTTTACGTGTAAATACTTTTAAAATTGAGAACAAAACACCTTTCCAATGAAATTAGCCTGAAAGTGTCTTATTTTACGTGTAAATACTGTTAAAATTGAGAACAAAACACCTTTCCAATGAAATTAGCCTGAAAGTGTCTTATTTTACGTGTAAATACTGTAAAAATTGAGATAAAAACACTTTTCCAATGAAATTAGCCTGAAAGTGTCTTATTTTACGTGTAAATACTTTTAAAATTGAGAACAAAACACTTTTCCAATGAAATAAGCCTGAAAGTGTCTTATTTTACGTGTAAATACTGTTAAAATTGAGATAAAAACACCTTTCCAATGAAATTAGCCTGAAAGTGTCTTATTTTACGTGTAAATACTGTTTAAATTGAGATCAAAACACTTTTCCAATGAAATTAGCCTGAAAGTGTCTTATTTTACGTGTAAATGCTTTTAAAATTGAGATAAAAACACTTTTCCAATGAAATTAGCCTGAAAGTGTCTTATTATACGTGTAAATACTGTTGAAATTGTGAAAAAAACACTTTTTCAATGTATTTAGCCTGAAAGTGTCTGATTTTACGTGTAAATACTTTTAAAATTGAGAACAAAACACCTTTCCAATGAAATTAGCCTGAAAGTGTCTTATTTTACGTGTAAATACTGTTAAAATTGAGAAAAAAAAAACACTTTTCCAATGAAATTAGCCTGAAAGTGTCTTATTTTACGTGTAAATACTGTAAAAATTGAGATAAAAACACTTTTCCAATGAAATAAGCCTGAAAGTGTCTTATTTTACGTGTAAATACTTTTAAAATTGAGAACAAAACACCTTTCCAATGAAATTAGCCTGAAAGTGTCTTATTTTACGTGTAAATACTGTTAAAATTGAGAACAAAACACCTTTCCAATGAAATTAGCCTGAAAGTGTCTTATTTTACGTGTAAATACTGTAAAAATTGAGATAAAAACACTTTTCCAATGAAATTAGCCTGAAAGTGTCTTATTTTACGTGTAAATACTGTTGAAATTGTGAAAAAAACACTTTTTCAATGTATTTAGCCTGAAAGTGTCTTATTTTACGTGTAAATGCTTTTAAAATTGAGAAAAAAAACACCTTTCCAATGAAATTAGCCTGAAAGTGTCTTATTTTACGTGTAAATACTGTTAAAATTGAGAAAAAAACACTTTTCCAATGAAATTAGCCTGAAAGTGTCTTATTTTACGTGTAAATACTGTAAAAATTGAGATAAAAACACTTTTCCAATGAAATAAGCCTGAAAGTGTCTTATTTTACGTGTAAATACTTTTAAAATTGAGAACAAAACACCTTTCTAATGAAATTAGCCTGAAAGTGTCTTATTTTACGTGTAAATACTGTTAAAATTGAGAACAAAACACCTTTCCAATGAAATTAGCCTGAAAGTGTCTTATTTTACGTGTAAATACTGTTAAAATTGAGAAAAAAACACTTTTCCAATGAAATAAGCCTGAAAGTGTCTTATTTTACGTGTAAATACTGTAAAAATTGAGAAAAAAAAAACCCTTTCCAATTAAATTAGCCTGAAAGTATCTTATTTTACGTGAGTTAAGACGACAGCGCAGTAAGGAGTTAGCACAACCCGCAACACCGAGCATCAAGCGAGCGCAATATAACATAAATATCAACATCCGAGCCGAGAGCACATTTTCTGCAACGCAGCATAAAATGTGTCACCAACCATCGTCGATCGAATCATGCTCGAATCATGATCGCTGCCAGAAGTAAACATCGATCGCCATCGGATGACGCAGCTATAAAACATCGCAGCCCGCTCAATCATCGGTTCTTTCCTGCATTCTCCAGACACCGAGACGGACCGGCGTGAAACCCATACCGAGTAGGATCGCATCCCGCGTTCACGAGTTTAAATAAGAGTTGTTAATAAAATAGAAATAACTTTTTAAAAACTCTAAACCCGTGAGTGCGTTATTAACTGGCGCCCGAATAGGGACCGCGCTATGTGAAAAATAAAGTTAAGGTGCAAGTGAAAAGTAACCACGTTAGAGTGAAAGTTACCACCAAATCCTAAACTAAAAAAGACTTCCTGATCGCCGAGTGCAGCCGTGTGAAAAGGATCCCGAGTCACCTGTGCAGTTAGCAGCTCACGCAGGACAAAAAGGAACCATCCATCACACTGAGAAGGAAGAATATCATAGCAAGTTTCCCAGCAAAAAACAACACATCGCCCGTTAGAGGAGCGAAAAACAACATAAGGCCCGTTAGAGGAGCGAAAAACAACATAAGGCCCGCTAGAGGAGCTGATAAAGACAACATAAGACGTACATCCAACGCCCGAAACAGGATGCGTATGGTACCGTAAGTACAGTGAATTATAAAAAATCGTAAGTGAAAATTTCAAACAGTGAAAAAAAAATCAAAAACGAGTATTAAAAACGATTGCAAATTAATATTACATATTACTAACTCAATCAAGTGAAGTTAAAAACGTGTTTAAACTAACGAAAAAATCCTGGAGGATCTAATTAATTCATTACAATCTCTAACATTGAAAATGTCGAGACCCGAACTTGATCAAATTATCAACCGCATTGCCGCACTCGAAGCGTGCAATATTGCCCCCACTTTTATCGATTATTCTGATCCACCGCTTTATTTCACAAAGCCAGATGGAACAAGTGTAAATCCTGAAACTTTTGAAAAAATTCCCGATTTGGTAAAAGATCTACCAACATTCACTGGGGATCCCAGCGAACTGAATAGCTGGTTAAATGATGTAGACAGTTTAGTGAAACTCTATCAAACTAAAGGTACAGACACCATCGAACGTCAAAATAAATACCACATGATCTGCAAATTCATTCGTAGAAAAATACGCGGTGAAGCGAATGACTCACTCGTCGCTTCAAACGTAGGCATAAATTGGAACCTGATCAAAAAAACATTGATCACCTATTACGGCGAAAAACGTGACTTGGAAACATTGGACTTCCAACTCATGAGCGTGCAACAGAAGAACCGCTCACTTGAAGTATATTACGACGAGGTGAACAGATTACTGTCCCTCATCGCAAATCAAATAAATACCGATGAAAGGTTTACACACCCCGAAGCTTCCAGAGCTTTAATTGAAATGTACAACAAAAAAGCAATTGATGCTTTCATGAGAGGACTCGATGGAGACGTTTACAAGTTCATAAGGAATTATGAGCCAACATCGCTTGCAGGAGCATACAGCTATTGTATCTCTTTCCAAAATATTGAATGCAGAAAAATGTTAACAAAACCGAGAACATACACTCCACCAACGGCACCAAGGAATATGATTCCCTTACCGCCACCAACACCAATAAGGTACACACATGCCCAGCCACCACCTAGGCCTCATTACCCAAAACCTCCAATGTATGGAAATCGAAATTTAAACAATTTCATTCCAAGGCACCAACAGCCCTTTCAAAAAATGCAATCTAATCAATTTCAACGTCAACCTCCACCAGAACCGATGGACGTTGATCAATCTATCAGAACTCGCCAAGTAAATTACGGAAATCGTCCAAATTCAAACAATGTGAGACCACCAAAACGACCTAGAGTCAATAATATCCAAACAAACGCCAGAAACATAAACAACATTAATCATATAGCAGATGCCAATCTTGCACAAACATTCGAAAACGTAAACAACAACGTGAATAACACAACGGTTGACAATGTGCAACAGTCATTCGAACGATATTTCAGAACAATTGAAAAACAAGAAGGTAATAACTTCAGAGAAACTTTTGAAGAAGCAGAGCTGAATTTTTTAGAATAAACTCAGCGTTGCCTTACTTCTTATTCTATGGTAACGCTTCAGAACCACTCAAAATGTTAATTGATACTGGATCTAATAAAAATTACATACATCCAAAATATGCAAAAATTTCACACAAGGTTGATAAACCATTTTTCGTATCATCCGTAGCAGGAGATATTAAAATCGACGCTTATTCTCAAGCACGATTATTCAAACCATATTCAGATAAAATGCTAAAATTTTATCATTTAGAAAATTTAAAATCGTTTGATGCCATAATTGGACACGATTCACTAAAGGAAATTAAAGCAGTAATTGACACAGCCAATGAAATATTAATCATTGATGGCACACATGTCATTCCATTACAACAATACCAACTACAGGAAGTAAATAAAATAAACATTCGTGATAATCATCTGAACCAAAACGAAAAAAGAAAGCTACATGACCTATTACAGGAATATCAAGATCTTTTCCAACCACCAGATTTGAAACTACCTTGTACATCGCGAGTAAAAGCGACAATAAGAACAAAAGATGAATCACCAGTTTATAGTAAAACGTATCCCTATCCCCAAGCACTTAAAGGTGAAGTTAACAAGCAAATTGAAAAACTCCTAAATGATGGAATCATCAGACCTTCGAAATCCCCATACAATGCACCAGTGTGGATTGTTCCAAAAAAACTGGATGCTGCCAATGAAAAAAAATATAGACTTGTCGTAGACTACAGAAAATTGAACACTCAAACAATAAGCGATAAATATCCTATTCCGGATCCATCTACTGTTTTAGCCAATCTAGGTTCAAATAAATATTTCACAACTCTTGACTTAGCGTCAGGATTTCATCAAGTACCTATGTCGGAAAATGATATCGAAAAAACTGCATTTTCAATAAACAACGGAAAATATGAATTCGTACGCATGCCATTTGGTTTAAAAAATGCCCCTTCAATATTCCAACGCGTCATGGACGACACTTGAAGGGAACACATCGGAAAAATTTGTCACATATACATCGATGACATAATCATTTTTAGCAAAACAGTTGAAGAACATCTGCAAAATTTAAGAATTGTTCTAGAAACTCTGAGAGCCGCTAATTTCAAAATACAACCGGATAAATCTGAATTTCTTAAGACAGAAGTTGAATTCCTCGGATCCATAGTCTCAAGTGAAGGACTTAAACCAAATATAAAAAAGATTGAAGCCATAAAAAAATTCCCAGAACCACAAAACCTTAAAGAACTAAGAAGATTCTTAGGAATGTCAGGTTACTACCGCAGGTTTATTAAAAACTATGCACAATTGGCAAAACCCATCACAAAACTCCTAAGAGGGGAGGATGGCCATCGCCAAATTTCCAAACACGAATCAAAAAATTTCCCTATTAAATTTGATCAAACCGCAAAAAACGCATTTCAAACCCTTAAAGACATAATATCTTCTAATGATGTTTTAGCTTTTCCAGATTTCCAGAAGCCATTCGAACTAACAACAGACGCATCGGAAAAAGCACTAGGAGCTGTGCTTTCACAAAAATGTCACGACGGTGATAGACCGATAACCTTCATTTCTCGTACTCTTTCCAAAACAGAGGAAAATTATGCAACCAACGAAAAGGAAATGCTTGCCATCGTTTGGGCACTACAAACATTGAGAAATTTCATATACGGAGCTAAAATTAATATTCATACAGATCATCAACCATTAACATTTGCTTTATCTCCGCAGAACAACAACGCAAAACTGAAAAGATGGAAATCTTTCATGGAGGAACACGATTACCAATTATTCTACAAACCCGGAAGATCAAACGTTGTAGCAGATGCACTTTCCCGTATACAACTAAACTCATTAACGCCAACTCAGGACTCAGCTGACGAAGACGATCATTCTTATATACCTTCAACAGAAGCACCAATTAATGTATTCCACAACCAACTAGTATTTAAAATTGGAACTAATTCTTCATACCAATTAATTACCCCTTTCCCAAAATTCAGAAGACATATTTTTATTGAACCAACATTTACTTCTGATTTTATCAAGGATAAATTCAAAAAATTAATCAATCCAAATGTAATTAATGGAATTCACACAGATGAACAAACAATGGGAATTATCCAAGAAGTTTATAAAACTCTCTACAATCCAAAAACAATCAAAGCTAGATTTTCCCAAAGACAAGTACAAGACCTATGCGATGAAGAAACACAAATTGAAGAAATCAAGAATATTCATAATTTTGCTCACAGAAATGCTAAGGAAAACTCATTGCAATTTATAAAAAAATTCTACTTTCCCGGAATGAGAAAAAGTATTCAAAACATTGTAAAAAATTGTGAGATATGTAAAACAGAAAAATACGAGAGAAAACCCCAAGAATTTATACCAGTAAAAACACCAATACCGACATATCCTGGAGAAATTATCCATATTGACATATTTGCTTATAACGCAAACTTTTTATTTATCTCATCTATAGATAAATTTTCAAAATACGTTAAAATACGACCGATAAAATCGAAATCAATTGCTGATATAAAGGAAGTTTTACTACAACTCCTATATGACTGGGACTTACCAGCTCAAATTGTAATAGACAACGAATGTACGTTTGTCTCAAACGTTATCGAACAATCAATACTAAACCTAGGAACAAAAATATTTAAAACTCCAGTTAATCGTTCAGAAACGAATGGACAAATAGAACGTTGCCATTCAACAATTAGAGAAATCGCTAGATGCACAAAAAAACTCAATCCAGAGATGAGCATTATAACATTAGTACAACAAGCTGTTTATAAGTATAATCACAGCATACATTCATTCATAAAGGATACACCACGAAATGTGTATGTAGGAGAAATATCAAACGATCCGCTAGAGAGATCAAGAATAAGAGAAAAAACAAATGAAAGAATACTACAGATATTCAAAAAGAATGAAGAAAAAATCAAAGATGAAAAATATAAGGATTACGTAGAAAACGAATATGCATTCGAAAAGAAAAAGACGAATAACAAACGCGAAAGTCGTTTTAATGCAGTAAAAGTAAAGGAGAATCATCCAACATATATTATCGATTCAAACAATCGAAAAATACATAAAGTAAACTTAAGAAAGTAATGAAAAAATATTAATACTTTTTCAAAATTGTTTTAACTATCGTTACAGAATACTTACGATCCTGTTGATCAAACTAATTTTCGCAGACATAAACATATATGATTTAAATAACAATCCATTAGCCATAATACCGATAGGTAAAGCTAAGATTCAAATTGGATACGTAAGAACAATACATCCAATAGATTTAACTGATATAAACGAAACAATAGAGAAAACATTACAAGATAGTCCAAATGGAAATTCTACTGAATCTATCGAAAATTTGATCAGCATAAAAGCTAGCATGCTAAAGGACACTTTTGCGAAAATCAAACCATTTGTGAAAAGACAAAAACGATGGGACACGATAGGAAAAAATTGGAAATGGATCGCTGGAACTCCAGATGCAGACGACCTACATGTCATAAACTCCACAATGAACTCCCTGATAGCAGAAAGCAACAAACAAATAATAATCAACCAAGGCTTCAACGACAGGTTGAAACAAATAACTGATGTCGCTAACCAAGTCGTAAATATCGAAAACGAACGCTATGAGTCACACCAAGTGGAAATTCGGAAACTTATTCTACTTTCCAACATAAATATGCTACAAGAAAAATTGGATGTCATAGAAGACGCTATACTGTTAGCTAAAAACGGTATTCCGAGCAGTAAGCTACTATCCCTTGAGGATCTGACATCAATAGAACAGTTTCTTGAGAAGAATAACATTAAATACAACACACCGGAAGAATTGCTAAGGCAATCAACTGCCCAAGTAGCAGTAAATGAATCTCATATACTATACATGCTAAAGTTCCCCAAACTATCTTCAAAAATCTACGAGTACGAATACATTGACTCGATAATACAACACGATGCACGTATAATCGTCACACAAAACTTTATATTACAAAATCAAACCCACGTATATTCCATGACAGAGAAGTGCCAACAACAAGAAGATGTTTATATATGTCCGCAAATCGGCATACAACAACCCACAACATGCATTCAACAAATTGTGAGAAGAGAAGATTCACAATGTGACTACGAAAAGATTTATAGTCGAGGCTTCATAAAAAGAATCAAAGACGACACAATACTAATCAACGACGCAATAGCAGAAATCGCATCAAACTGCAGCAAAATGAACCAAGTACTGAACGGTTCCTACGTCATACAATTCGAAAATTGTAACATTATTATTAATGGAGAAATTTATTCAAACGACGAAGTCACCATTCCTGGTAAACCATTCAAATCAACAGCAGGAATCAACATCGATAAGGGTGAAATCGAACATAAACCGCCTCTCCAACTCGTACAAAAACTCACCATAGAACATAGAGAAAAACTAAAAAGTATTAACTTGCAGAATGATTCTCTAAGATGGAAAATTAATGTATTCGGAGGAACTTTTGCATTCATATGCCTATGCGCATTTATAATCTGTTTATTCTTCCACTTCAAGAGAACGACGATAAAAGTAAACATGACTCAAGCGAAACGACCAGAAACGTTCGTTAGCAGACCAACTTCATTCCACGCAGCAACGAGACTTTGAGGGCAAAGTCATTTAAGAGGGGAGGAGTTAAGACGACAGCGCAGTAAGGAGTTAGCACAACCCGCAACACCGAGCATCAAGCGAGCGCAATATAACATAAATATCAACATCCGAGCCGAGAGCACATTTTCTGCAACGCAGCATAAAATGTGTCACCAACCATCGTCGATCGAATCATGCTCGAATCATGATCGCTGCCAGAAGTAAACATCGATCGCCATCGGATGACGCAGCTATAAAACATCGCAGCCCGCTCAATCATCGGTTCTTTCCTGCATTCTCCAGACACCGAGACGGACCGGCGTGAAACCCATACCGAGTAGGATCGCATCCCGCGTTCACGAGTTTAAATAAGAGTTGTTAATAAAATAGAAATAACTTTTTAAAAACTCTAAACCCGTGAGTGCGTTATTAACTCACAATTCAAACAGTTTTTACACGTAAAATAAGACACTTTCAGGCTAATTTCATAGGAAAAGTGCTATTTTTCACAATTTTAACAGTATTTACACGTAAAATAAGACACTTTCAGGCTTAATTCATTGAAAAAGTGCTATTTTTCACAATTTTAACAGTATTTACACGTAAAATAAGACACTTTCAGGCTAAATTCATCAAAAAAGTGCTATTTTTCACAATTTTAACAGTATTTACACGTAAAATAAGACACTTTCAAGCTTATTTCATTGAAAAAGTGCTTTTTTTTCACAATTTTAACAGTATTTACACGTAAAATAAGACACTTTCAGGCTAATTTCATAGGAAAAGTGCTATTTTTCACAATTCAAACAGTATTTACACGTAAAATAAGACACTTTCAGGCTAAATTCATTGAAAAAGTGCTATTTTACACAATTTTAACAGTATTTACACGTAAAATAAGACACTTTCAGGCTAAATTCATCAAAAAATTGCTATTTTTCACAATTTTAACAGTATTTACACGTAAAATAAGACACTTTCAAGCTTATTTCATTGAAAAAGTGCTATTTTTCACAATTTTAACAGTATTTACACGTAAAATAAGACACTTTCAGGCTAATTTCATAGGAAAAGTGCTATTTTTCACAATTCAAACAGTTTTTACACGTAAAATAAGACACTTTCAGGCTAATTTCATAGGAAAAGTGCTATTTTTCACAATTTTAACAGTATTTACACGTAAAATAAGACACTTTCAGGCTTAATTCATTGAAAAAGTGCTATTTTTCACAATTTTAACAGTATTTACACGTAAAATAAGACACTTTCAGGCTAAATTCATCAAAAAATTGCTATTTTTCACAATTTTAACAGTATTTACACGTAAAATAAGACACTTTCAAGCTTATTTCATTGAAAAAGTGCTATTTTTCACAATTTTAACAGTATTTACACGTAAAATAAGACATTTTCAGGCTAATTTCATAGGAAAAGTGCTATTTTTCACAATTCAAACAGTATTTACACGTAAAATAAGACTTTTTCAGGCTAAATTCATTGAAAAAGTGCTATTTTTCACAATTTTAACAGTATTTACACGTAAAATAAGACACTTTCAGGCTTATTTCATTGAAAAAGTGCTATTTTTCACAATTTTAACAGTATTTACACGTAAAATAAGACACTTTCAGGCTAAATTCATCAAAAAATTGCTATTTTTCACAATTTTAACAGTATTTACACGTAAAATAAGACACTTTCAAGCTTATTTCATTGAAAAAGTGCTATTTTTCACAATTTTAACAGTATTTACACGTAAAATAAGACACTTTCAGGCTTATTTCATTGAAAAAGTGCTATTTTTCACAATTTTAACAGTATTTACACGTAAAATAAGACACTTTCAGGCTAAATTCATTGAAAAAGTGCTATTTTTCACAATTTTAACGGTATTTACACGTAAAATAAGACACTTTCAGGCTAATTTCATTGGAAAAGTGCTATTTTTCACAATTTTAACAGTATTTACACGTAAAATAAGACACTTTCAGGCTAATTTCATAGGAAAAGTGCTATTTTTCACAATTTTAACAGTATTTACACGTAAAATAAGACACTTTCAGGCTAAATTCATTGAAAAAGTGCTATTTTTCACAATTTTAACAGTATTTACACGTAAAATAAGACACTTTCAGGCTAATTTCATAGGAAAAGTGCTATTTTTCACAATTTTAACAGTATTTACACGTAAAATAAGACACTTTCAGGCTTAATTCATTGAAAAAGTGCTATTTTTCACTATTTTAACAGTATTTACACGTAAAATAAGACACTTTCAGGCTAAATTCATCAAAAAAGTGCTATTTTTCACAATTTTAACAGTATTTACACGTAAAATAAGACACTTTCAGGCTAAATTAAGTAAAAAGTGCTAATATTTACAATATTAACAGCATTTCATACGTAAAATAAGACACTTTCAGGCTAATTTCATAGGAAAAGTGCTATTTTTCACAATTCAAACAGTATTTACACGTAAAATAAGACACTTTCAGGCTAATTTCATAGCAAAAGTGCTATTTTTCACAATTTTAACAGTATTTACACGTAAAATAAGACACTTTCAGGCTAATTTCATAGAAAAAGTGCTATTTTTCACAATTCAAACAGTATTTACACGTAAAATAAGACACTTTCAGGCTAATTTCATAGGAAAAGTGCTATTTTTCACAATTTTAACAGTATTTACACGTAAAATAAGACACTTTCAGGCTTAATTCATTGAAAAAGTGCTATTTTTCACAATTTTAACAGTATTTACACGTAAAATAAGACACTTTCAGGCTAAATTCATCAAAAAATTGCTATTTTTCACAATTTTAAACAGTATTTACACGTAAAATAAGACACTTTCAAGCTTATTTCATTGAAAAAGTGCTATTTTTCACAATTTTAACAGTATTTACACGTAAAATAAGACACATTCAGGCTAAATTCATTGAAAAAGTGCTATTTTTCACAATTTTAACAGTATTTACACGTAAAATAAGACACTTTCAGGCTTATTTCATTGAAAAAGTGCTATTTTTCACAATTTTAACTGTATTTACACGTAAAATAAGACACTTTCAGGCTAAATTCATTGAAAAAGTGCTATTTTTCACAATTTTAACAGTATTTACACGTAAAATAAGACACTTTCAGGCTTAATTCATTGAAAAAGTGCTATTTTTCACTATTTTAACAGTATTTACACGTAAAATAAGACACTTTCAAGCTTATTTCATAGGAAAAGTGCTATTTTTCACAATTTTAACAGTATTTACACGTAAAATAAGACACTTTCAGGCTAAATTCATTGAAAAATTGCTATTTTTCACAATTTTAACAGTATTTACACGTAAAATAAGACACTTTCAAGCTTATTTCATAGGAAAAGTGCTATTTTTCACAATTTTAACAGTATTTACACGTAAAATAAGACACTTTCAGGCTAATTTCATTGGAAAAGTGCTATTTTTCACAATTTTAACAGTATTTACACGTAAAATAAGACACTTTCAGGCTAAATTCATTGAAAAAGTGCTATTTTTCACAATTTTAACAGTATTTACACGTAAAATAAGACACTTTCAGGCTTATTTCATTGAAAAAGTGCTATTTTTCACAATTTTAACTGTATTTACACGTAAAATAAGACACTTTCAGGCTAAATTCATTGAAAAAGTGCTATTTTTCACAATTTTAACAGTATTTACACGTAAAATAAGACACTTTCAGGCTTAATTCATTGAAAAAGTGCTATTTTTCACTATTTTAACAGTATTTACACGTAAAATAAGACACTTTCAAGCTTATTTCATAGGAAAAGTGCTATTTTTCACAATTTTAACAGTATTTACACGTAAAATAAGACACTTTCAGGCTAATTTCATAGGAAAAGTGCTATTTTTCACAATTTTAACAGTATTTACACGTAAAATAAGACACTTTCAGGCTTATTTCATTGAAAAAGTGCTATTTTTCACAATTTTAACTGTATTTACACGTAAAATAAGACACTTTCAGGCTAAATTCATTGAAAAAGTGCTATTTTTCACAATTTTAACAGTATTTACACGTAAAATAAGACACTTTCAGGCTTAATTCATTGAAAAAGTGCTATTTTTCACTATTTTAACAGTATTTACACGTAAAATAAGACACTTTCAAGCTTATTTCATAGGAAAAGTGCTATTTTTCACAATTTTAACAGTATTTACACGTAAAATAAGACACTTTCAGGCTAAATTCATTGAAAAATTGCTATTTTTCACAATTTTAACAGTATTTACACGTAAAATAAGACACTTTCAAGCTTATTTCATAGGAAAAGTGCTATTTTTCACAATTTTAACAGTATTTACACGTAAAATAAGACACTTTCAGGCTAATTTCATAGGAAAAGTGCTATTTTTCACAATTTTAACAGTATTTACACGTAAAATAAGACACTTTCAGGCTTAATTCATTGAAAAAGTGCTATTTTTCACTATTTTAACAGTATTTACACGTAAAATAAGACACTTTCAGGCTAAATTCATCAAAAAAGTGCTATTTTTCACAATTTTAACAGTATTTACACGTAAAATAAGACGCTTTCAGGCTAAATTAAGTAAAAAGTGCTAATATTTACAATATTAACAGCATTTCATACGTAAAATAAGACACTTTCAGGCTAATTTCATAGGAAAAGTGCTATTTTTCACAATTCAAACAGTATTTACACGTAAAATAAGACACTTTCAGGCTAAATTCATTGAAAAAGTGCTATTTTTCACAATTTTAACAGTATTTACACGTAAAATAAGACACTTTCAGGCTAATTTCATAGAAAAAGTGCTATTTTTCACAATTCAAACAGTATTTACACGTAAAATAAGACACTTTCAGGCTAATTTCATAGGAAAAGTGCTATTTTTCACAATTTTAACAGTATTTACACGTAAAATAAGACACTTTCAGGCTAAATTCATTGAAAAAGTGCTATTTTTCACAATTTTAACAGTATTTACACGTAAAATAAGACACTTTCAGGCTAATTTCATTGAAAAAGTGCTATTTTTCACAATTTTAACAGTATTTACACGTAAAATAAGACACTTTCAGGCTAAATTCATCAAAAAAGTGCTATTTTTCACAATTTTAACAGTATTTACACGTAAAATAAGACACTTTCAGGCTTATTTCATTGAAAAAGTGCTATTTTTCACAATTTTAACAGTATTTACACGTAAAATAAGACACTTTCAGGCTAATTTCATAGGAAAAGTGCTATTTTTCACAATTCAAACAGTATTTACACGTAAAATAAGACACTTTCAGGCTAAATTCATTGAAAAAGTGCTATTTTTCACAATTTTAACAGTATTTACACGTAAAATAAGACACTTTCAGGCTAATTTCATAGGAAAAGTGCTATTTTTCACAATTTTAACAGTATTTACACGTAAAATAAGACACTTTCAGGCTAATTTCATAGGAAAAGTGCTATTTTTCACAATTTTAACAGTATTTACACGTAAAATAAGACACTTTCAGGCTAATTCATTGAAAAAGTGCTATTTTTCACAATTTTAACAGTATTTACACGTAAAATAAGACACTTTCAGGCTAATTTCATAGGAAAAGTGCTATTTTTCACAATTTAAACAGTATTTACACGTAAAATAAGACACTTTCAGGCTAATTTCATAGGAAAAGTGCTATTTTTCACAATTTTAACAGTATTTACACGTAAAATAAGACACTTTCAGGCTTATTTCATTGAAAAAGTGCTATTTTTCACAATTTTAACAGTATTTACACGTAAAATAAGACACTTTCAGGCTAAATTCATTGAAAAAGTGCTATTTTTCACAATTTTAACAGTATTTACACGTAAAATAAGACACTTTCAGGCTAAATTCATTGAAAAAGTGCTATTTTTCACAATTTTAACAGTATTTACACGTAAAATAAGACACTTTCAGGCTAATTCATTGAAAAAGTGCTATTTTTCACAATTTTAACAGTATTTACACGTAAAATAAGACACTTTCAGGCTTATTCCATTGGAAAAAGTGCTATTTTTCACAATTTTAACAGTATTTACACGTAAAATAAGACACTTTCAGGCTTAATTTCATTGAAAAAGTGCTATTTTTCACAATTTTAACAGTATTTACACGTAAAATAAGACACTTTCAGGCTAATTTCATTGAAAAAGTGCTATTTTTCACAATTTTAACAGTATTTACACGTAAAATAAGACACTTTCAGGCTAAATTCATTGAAAAAGTGCTATTTTTCACAATTTTAACAGTATTTACACGTAAAATAAGACACTTTCAGGCTAATTTCATAGGAAAAGTGCTATTTTTCACAATTTAAACAGTATTTACACGTAAAATAAGACACTTTCAGGCTAATTTCATAGGAAAAGTGCTATTTTTCACAATTTTAACAGTATTTACACGTAAAATAAGACACTTTCAGGCTTATTTCATTGAAAAAGTGCTATTTTTCACAATTTTAACAGTATTTACACGTAAAATAAGACACTTTCAGGCTAAATTCATTGAAAAAGTGCTATTTTTCACAATTTTAACAGTATTTACACGTAAAATAAGACACTTTCAGGCTAATTCATTGAAAAGTGCTATTTTTCACAATTTTAACAGTATTTACACGTAAAATAAGACACTTTCAGGCTAATTTCATAGGAAAAGTGCTATTTTTCACAATTTAAACAGTATTTACACGTAAAATAAGACACTTTCAGGCTAATTTCATAGGAAAAGTGCTATTTTTCACAATTTTAACAGTATTTACACGTAAAATAAGACACTTTCAGGCTAATTCATTGAAAAAGTGCTATTTTTCACAATTTTAACAGTATTTACACGTAAAATAAGACACTTTCAGGCTAATTTCATTGAAAAAGTGCTATTTTTCACAATTTTAACAGTATTTACACGTAAAATAAGACACTTTCAGGCTTATTTCATTGAAAAAGTGCTATTTTTCACAATTTTAACAGTATTTACACGTAAAATAAGACACTTTCAGGCTAATTTCATAGGAAAAGTGCTATTTTTCACAATTTAAACAGTATTTACACGTAAAATAAGACACTTTCAGGCTAATTCATTGAAAAAGTGCTATTTTTCACAATTTTAACAGTATTTACACGTAAAATAAGACACTTTCAGGCTTATTTCATTGGAAAAGTGCTATTTTTCACAATTTTAACAGTATTTACACGTAAAATAAGACACTTTCAGGCTAATTCATTGAAAAAGTGCTATTTTTCACAATTTTAACAGTATTTACACGTAAAATAAGACACTTTCAGGCTAATTTCATAGGAAAAGTGCTATTTTTCACAATTTTAACAGTATTTACACGTAAAATAAGACACTTTCAGGCTAAATTCATTGGAAAAGTGCTATTTTTCACAATTTTAACAGTATTTACACGTAAAATAAGACACTTTCAGGCTAAATTCATTGAAAAAGTGCTATTTTTCACAATTTTAACAGTATTTACACGTAAAATAAGACACTTTCAGGCTAATTTCATAGGAAAAGTGCTATTTTTCACAATTTAAACAGTATTTACACGTAAAATAAGACACTTTCAGGCTAAATTCATTGAAAAAGTGCTATTTTTCACAATTTTAACAGTATTTACACGTAAAATAAGACACTTTCAGGCTTATTTCATTGAAAAAGTGCTATTTTTCACAATTTTAACAGTATTTACACGTAAAATAAGACACTTTCAGGCTAATTTCATTGGAAAAGTGCTATTTTTCACAATTTTAACAGTATTTACACGTAAAATAAGACACTTTCAGGCTAATTCATTGGAAAAGTGCTATTTTTCACAATTTTAACAGTATTTACACGTAAAATAAGACACTTTCAGGCTAAATTCATTGAAAAAGTGCTATTTTTCACAATTTTAACAGTATTTACACGTAAAATAAGACACTTTCAGGCTAATTTCATAGGAAAAGTGCTATTTTTCACAATTTTAACAGTATTTACACGTAAAATAAGACACTTTCAGGCTAATTTCATTGAAAAAGTGCTATTTTTCACAATTTTAACAGTATTTACACGTAAAATAAGACACTTTCAGGCTTATTTCATTGAAAAAGTGCTATTTTTCACAATTTTAACAGTATTTACACGTAAAATAAGACACTTTCAGGCTAATTTCATTGGAAAAGTGCTATTTTTCACAATTTTAACAGTATTTACACGTAAAATAAGACACTTTCAGGCTAAATTCATTGAAAAAGTGCTATTTTTCACAATTTTAACAGTATTTACACGTAAAATAAGACACTTTCAGGCTTATTTCATTGAAAAAGTGCTATTTTTCACAATTTTAACAGTATTTACACGTAAAATAAGACACTTTCAGGCTAATTTCATTGGAAAAAGTGCTATTTTTCACAATTTTAACAGTATTTACACGTAAAATAAGACACTTTCAGGCTAATTCATTGAAAAAGTGCTATTTTTCACAATTTTAACAGTATTTACACGTAAAATAAGACACTTTCAGGCTAATTTCATTGGAAAAGTGCTATTTTTCACAATTTTAACAGTATTTACACGTAAAATAAGACACTTTCAGGCTAATTTCATTGGAAAAGTGCTATTTTTCACAATTTTAACAGTATTTACACGTAAAATAAGACACTTTCAGGCTAATTCATTGAAAAGTGCTATTTTTCACAATTTTAACAGTATTTACACGTAAAATAAGACACTTTCAGGCTAATTTCATTGGAAAAGTGCTATTTTTCACAATTTTAACAGTATTTACACGTAAAATAAGACACTTTCAGGCTAATTTCATTGGAAAAGTGCTATTTTTCACAATTTTAACAGTATTTACACGTAAAATAAGACACTTTCAGGCTAATTTCATTGAAAAAGTGCTATTTTTCACAATTTTAACAGTATTTACACGTAAAATAAGACACTTTCAGGCTAATTTCATTGGAAAAGTGCTATTTTTCACAATTTTAACAGTATTTACACGTAAAATAAGACACTTTCAGGCTAATTTCATTGGAAAAGTGCTATTTTTCACAATTTTAACAGTATTTACACGTAAAATAAGACACTTTCAGGCTAATTTCATTGGAAAAGTGCTATTTTTCACAATTTTAACAGTATTTACACGTAAAATAAGACACTTTCAGGCTAATTTCATTGGAAAAGTGCTATTTTTCACAATTTTAACAGTATTTACACGTAAAATAAGACACTTTCAGGCTAATTCATTGGAAAAGTGCTATTTTTCACAATTTTAACAGTATTTACACGTAAAATAAGACACTTTCAGGCTAATTTCATAGGAAAAGTGCTATTTTTCACAATTTAAACAGTATTTACACGTAAAATAAGACACTTTCAGGCTAATTTCATAGGAAAAGTGCTATTTTTCACAATTTTAACAGTATTTACACGTAAAATAAGACACTTTCAGGCTAATTTCATTGGAAAAGTGCTATTTTTCACAATTTTAACAGTATTTACACGTAAAATAAGACACTTTCAGGCTAATTTCATTGAAAAAGTGCTATTTTTCACAATTTTAACAGTATTTACACGTAAAATAAGACACTTTCAGGCTAATTTCATTGAAAAAGTGCTATTTTTCACAATTTTAACAGTATTTACACGTAAAATAAGACACTTTCAGGCTTAATTTCATTGGAAAAGTGCTATTTTTCACAATTTTAACAGTATTTACACGTAAAATAAGACACTTTCAGGCTAATTTCATTGGAAAAGTGCTATTTTTCACAATTTTAACAGTATTTACACGTAAAATAAGACACTTTCAGGCTAATTTCATTGGAAAAAGTGCTATTTTTCACAATTTTAACAGTATTTACACGTAAAATAAGACACTTTCAGGCTAATTTCATTGGAAAAGTGCTATTTTTCACAATTTTAACAGTATTTACACGTAAAATAAGACACTTTCAGGCTAATTTCATTGGAAAAGTGCTATTTTTCACAATTTTAACAGTATTTACACGTAAAATAAGACACTTTCAGGCTAATTTCATTGGAAAAAGTGCTATTTTTCACAATTTTAACAGTATTTACACGTAAAATAAGACACTTTCAGGCTAATTTCATTGGAAAAGTGCTATTTTTCACAATTTTAACAGTATTTACACGTAAAATAAGACACTTTCAGGCTAATTTCATTGGAAAAGTGCTATTTTTCACAATTTTAACAGTATTTACACGTAAAATAAGACACTTTCAGGCTAATTTCATAGGAAAAGTGCTATTTTTCACAATTTTAACAGTATTTACACGTAAAATAAGACACTTTCAGGCTAATTTCATTGGAAAAGTGCTATTTTTCACAATTTTAACAGTATTTACACGTAAAATAAGACACTTTCAGGCTAATTTCATTGAAAAAGTGCTATTTTTCACAATTTTAACAGTATTTACACGTAAAATAAGACACTTTCAGGCTAATTTCATTGGAAAAAGTGCTATTTTTCACAATTTTAACAGTATTTACACGTAAAATAAGACACTTTCAGGCTAATTTCATTGGAAAAGTGCTATTTTTCACAATTTTAACAGTATTTACACGTAAAATAAGACACTTTCAGGCTAATTTCATTGGAAAAAGTGCTATTTTTCACAATTTTAACAGTATTTACACGTAAAATAAGACACTTTCAGGCTAATTTCATTGGAAAAGTGCTATTTTTCACAATTTTAACAGTATTTACACGTAAAATAAGACACTTTCAGGCTAATTTCATTGGAAAAGTGCTATTTTTCACAATTTTAACAGTATTTACACGTAAAATAAGACACTTTCAGGCTAATTTCATTGGAAAAGTGCTATTTTTCACAATTTTAACAGTATTTACACGTAAAATAAGACACTTTCAGGCTAATTTCATTGGAAAAGTGCTATTTTTCACAATTTTAACAGTATTTACACGTAAAATAAGACACTTTCAGGCTAATTTCATTGGAAAAGTGCTATTTTTCACAATTTTAACAGTATTTACACGTAAAATAAGACACTTTCAGGCTAATTTCATTGAAAAAGTGCTATTTTTCACAATTTTAACAGTATTTACACGTAAAATAAGACACTTTCAGGCTAATTTCATTGGAAAAGTGCTATTTTTCACAATTTTAACAGTATTTACACGTAAAATAAGACACTTTCAGGCTAATTTCATTGGAAAAGTGCTATTTTTCACAATTTTAACAGTATTTACACGTAAAATAAGACACTTTCAGGCTTATTTCATTGGAAAAGTGCTATTTTTCACAATTTTAACAGTATTTACACGTAAAATAAGACACTTTCAGGCTAATTTCATTGGAAAAGTGCTATTTTTCACAATTTTAACAGTATTTACACGTAAAATAAGACACTTTCAGGCTAATTTCATTGGAAAAGTGCTATTTTTCACAATTTTAACAGTATTTACACGTAAAATAAGACACTTTCAGGCTAATTTCATTGGAAAAGTGCTATTTTTCACAATTTTAACAGTATTTACACGTAAAATAAGACACTTTCAGGCTAATTTCATTGGAAAAGTGCTATTTTTCACAATTTTAACAGTATTTACACGTAAAATAAGACACTTTCAGGCTAATTTCATTGGAAAAGTGCTATTTTTCACAATTTTAACAGTATTTACACGTAAAATAAGACACTTTCAGGCTAATTTCATTGGAAAAAGTGCTATTTTTCACAATTTTAACAGTATTTACACGTAAAATAAGACACTTTCAGGCTAATTTCATTGGAAAAAGTGCTATTTTTCACAATTTTAACAGTATTTACACGTAAAATAAGACACTTTCAGGCTAATTTCATTGGAAAAGTGCTATTTTTCACAATTTTAACAGTATTTACACGTAAAATAAGACACTTTCAGGCTAATTTCATTGGAAAAGTGCTATTTTTCACAATTTTAACAGTATTTACACGTAAAATAAGACACTTTCAGGCTAATTTCATTGAAAAAGTGCTATTTTTCACAATTTTAACAGTATTTACACGTAAAATAAGACACTTTCAGGCTAATTTCATTGGAAAAAGTGCTATTTTTCACAATTTTAACAGTATTTACACGTAAAATAAGACACTTTCAGGCTAATTTCATTGGAAAAGTGCTATTTTTCACAATTTTAACAGTATTTACACGTAAAATAAGACACTTTCAGGCTAATTTCATTGGAAAAGTGCTATTTTTCACAATTTTAACAGTATTTACACGTAAAATAAGACACTTTCAGGCTAATTTCATTGAAAAAGTGCTATTTTTCACAATTTTAACAGTATTTACACGTAAAATAAGACACTTTCAGGCTAATTTCATTGGAAAAGTGCTATTTTTCACAATTTTAACAGTATTTACACGTAAAATAAGACACTTTCAGGCTAATTTCATTGGAAAAGTGCTATTTTTCACAATTTTAACAGTATTTACACGTAAAATAAGACACTTTCAGGCTAATTTCATTGGAAAAAGTGCTATTTTTCACAATTTTAACAGTATTTACACGTAAAATAAGACACTTTCAGGCTAATTTCATTGGAAAAGTGCTATTTTTCACAATTTTAACAGTATTTACACGTAAAATAAGACACTTTCAGGCTAATTTCATTGAAAAAGTGCTATTTTTCACAATTTTAACAGTATTTACACGTAAAATAAGACACTTTCAGGCTAATTTCATTGGAAAAGTGCTATTTTTCACAATTTTAACAGTATTTACACGTAAAATAAGACACTTTCAGGCTAATTTCATTGGAAAAGTGCTATTTTTCACAATTTTAACAGTATTTACACGTAAAATAAGACACTTTCAGGCTAATTTCATTGGAAAAGTGCTATTTTTCACAATTTTAACAGTATTTACACGTAAAATAAGACACTTTCAGGCTAATTTCATTGGAAAAGTGCTATTTTTCACAATTTTAACAGTATTTACACGTAAAATAAGACACTTTCAGGCTAATTTCATTGGAAAAGTGCTATTTTTCACAATTTTAACAGTATTTACACGTAAAATAAGACACTTTCAGGCTAATTTCATTGGAAAAAGTGCTATTTTTCACAATTTTAACAGTATTTACACGTAAAATAAGACACTTTCAGGCTAATTTCATTGGAAAAGTGCTATTTTTCACAATTTTAACAGTATTTACACGTAAAATAAGACACTTTCAGGCTAATTTCATTGAAAAGTGCTATTTTTCACAATTTTAACAGTATTTACACGTAAAATAAGACACTTTCAGGCTAATTTCATTGGAAAAGTGCTATTTTTCACAATTTTAACAGTATTTACACGTAAAATAAGACACTTTCAGGCTAATTTCATTGGAAAAGTGCTATTTTTCACAATTTTAACAGTATTTACACGTAAAATAAGACACTTTCAGGCTAATTTCATTGGAAAAGTGCTATTTTTCACAATTTTAACAGTATTTACACGTAAAATAAGACACTTTCAGGCTAATTTCATTGGAAAAGTGCTATTTTTCACAATTTTAACAGTATTTACACGTAAAATAAGACACTTTCAGGCTTATTTCATTGGAAAAGTGCTATTTTTCACAATTTTAACAGTATTTACACGTAAAATAAGACACTTTCAGGCTAATTTCATTGGAAAAGTGCTATTTTTCACAATTTTAACAGTATTTACACGTAAAATAAGACACTTTCAGGCTAATTTCATTGGAAAAGTGCTATTTTTCACAATTTTAACAGTATTTACACGTAAAATAAGACACTTTCAGGCTAATTTCATTGGAAAAGTGCTATTTTTCACAATTTTAACAGTATTTACACGTAAAATAAGACACTTTCAGGCTAATTTCATTGGAAAAGTGCTATTTTTCACAATTTTAACAGTATTTACACGTAAAATAAGACACTTTCAGGCTAATTTCATTGGAAAAGTGCTATTTTTCACAATTTTAACAGTATTTACACGTAAAATAAGACACTTTCAGGCTAATTTCATTGGAAAAGTGCTATTTTTCACAATTTTAACAGTATTTACACGTAAAATAAGACACTTTCAGGCTAATTTCATTGGAAAAGTGCTATTTTTCACAATTTTAACAGTATTTACACGTAAAATAAGACACTTTCAGGCTAATTTCATTGGAAAAGTGCTATTTTTCACAATTTTAACAGTATTTACACGTAAAATAAGACACTTTCAGGCTAATTTCATTGGAAAAGTGCTATTTTTCACAATTTTAACAGTATTTACACGTAAAATAAGACACTTTCAGGCTAATTTCATTGGAAAAGTGCTATTTTTCACAATTTTAACAGTATTTACACGTAAAATAAGACACTTTCAGGCTAATTTCATTGGAAAAGTGCTATTTTTCACAATTTTAACAGTATTTACACGTAAAATAAGACACTTTCAGGCTAATTTCATTGGAAAAGTGCTATTTTTCACAATTTTAACAGTATTTACACGTAAAATAAGACACTTTCAGGCTAATTTCATTGGAAAAAGTGCTATTTTTCACAATTTTAACAGTATTTACACGTAAAATAAGACACTTTCAGGCTAATTTCATTGGAAAAGTGCTATTTTTCACAATTTTAACAGTATTTACACGTAAAATAAGACACTTTCAGGCTAATTTCATTGGAAAAGTGCTATTTTTCACAATTTTAACAGTATTTACACGTAAAATAAGACACTTTCAGGCTAATTTCATTGGAAAAGTGCTATTTTTCACAATTTTAACAGTATTTACACGTAAAATAAGACACTTTCAGGCTAATTTCATTGGAAAAGTGCTATTTTTTCACAATTTTAACAGTATTTACACGTAAAATAAGACACTTTCAGGCTAATTTCATTGGAAAAGTGCTATTTTTCACAATTTTAACAGTATTTACACGTAAAATAAGACACTTTCAGGCTAATTTCATTGGAAAAGTGCTATTTTTCACAATTTTAACAGTATTTACACGTAAAATAAGACACTTTCAGGCTAATTTCATTGGAAAAGTGCTATTTTTCACAATTTTAACAGTATTTACACGTAAAATAAGACACTTTCAGGCTAATTTCATTGGAAAAGTGCTATTTTTCACAATTTTAACAGTATTTACACGTAAAATAAGACACTTTCAGGCTAATTTCATTGGAAAAGTGCTATTTTTCACAATTTTAACAGTATTTACACGTAAAATAAGACACTTTCAGGCTAATTTCATTGGAAAAGTGCTATTTTTCACAATTTTAACAGTATTTACACGTAAAATAAGACACTTTCAGGCTAATTTCATTGGAAAAGTGCTATTTTTCACAATTTTAACAGTATTTACACGTAAAATAAGACACTTTCAGGCTAATTTCATTGGAAAAGTGCTATTTTTCACAATTTTAACAGTATTTACACGTAAAATAAGACACTTTCAGGCTAATTTCATTGGAAAAGTGCTATTTTTCACAATTTTAACAGTATTTACACGTAAAATAAGACACTTTCAGGCTAATTTCATTGAAAAGTGCTATTTTTCACAATTTTAACAGTATTTACACGTAAAATAAGACACTTTCAGGCTAATTTCATTGGAAAAGTGCTATTTTTCACAATTTTAACAGTATTTACACGTAAAATAAGACACTTTCAGGCTAATTTCATTGGAAAAGTGCTATTTTTCACAATTTTAACAGTATTTACACGTAAAATAAGACACTTTCAGGCTAATTTCATTGGAAAAGTGCTATTTTTCACAATTTTAACAGTATTTACACGTAAAATAAGACACTTTCAGGCTAATTTCATTGGAAAAGTGCTATTTTTCACAATTTTAAACAGTATTTACACGTAAAATAAGACACTTTCAGGCTAATTCATTGGAAAAGTGCTATTTTTCACAATTTTAACAGTATTTACACGTAAAATAAGACACTTTCAGGCTAATTTCATTGGAAAAGTGCTATTTTTCACAATTTTAACAGTATTTACACGTAAAATAAGACACTTTCAGGCTAATTTCATTGGAAAAGTGCTATTTTTCACAATTTTAACAGTATTTACACGTAAAATAAGACACTTTCAGGCTAATTTCATTGGAAAAGTGCTATTTTTCACAATTTTAACAGTATTTACACGTAAAATAAGACACTTTCAGGCTAATTTCATTGGAAAAGTGCTATTTTTCACAATTTTAACAGTATTTACACGTAAAATAAGACACTTTCAGGCTAATTTCATTGGAAAAGTGCTATTTTTCACAATTTTAACAGTATTTACACGTAAAATAAGACACTTTCAGGCTAATTTCATTGGAAAAGTGCTATTTTTCACAATTTTAACAGTATTTACACGTAAAATAAGACACTTTCAGGCTAATTTCATTGGAAAAGTGCTATTTTTCACAATTTTAACAGTATTTACACGTAAAATAAGACACTTTCAGGCTAATTTCATTGGAAAAGTGCTATTTTTCACAATTTTAACAGTATTTACACGTAAAATAAGACACTTTCAGGCTAATTTCATTGGAAAAGTGCTATTTTTCACAATTTTAACAGTATTTACACGTAAAATAAGACACTTTCAGGCTAATTTCATTGGAAAAGTGCTATTTTTCACAATTTTAACAGTATTTACACGTAAAATAAGACACTTTCAGGCTAATTTCATTGGAAAAGTGCTATTTTTCACAATTTTAACAGTATTTACACGTAAAATAAGACACTTTCAGGCTAATTTCATTGGAAAAGTGCTATTTTTCACAATTTTAACAGTATTTACACGTAAAATAAGACACTTTCAGGCTAATTTCATTGGAAAAGTGCTATTTTTCACAATTTTAACAGTATTTACACGTAAAATAAGACACTTTCAGGCTAATTTCATTGGAAAAGTGCTATTTTTCACAATTTTAACAGTATTTACACGTAAAATAAGACACTTTCAGGCTAATTTCATTGGAAAAGTGCTATTTTTCACAATTTTAACAGTATTTACACGTAAAATAAGACACTTTCAGGCTAATTTCATTGAAAAAGTGCTATTTTTCACAATTTTAACAGTATTTACACGTAAAATAAGACACTTTCAGGCTAATTTCATTGGAAAAGTGCTATTTTTCACAATTTTAACAGTATTTACACGTAAAATAAGACACTTTCAGGCTAATTTCATTGGAAAAGTGCTATTTTTCACAATTTTAACAGTATTTACACGTAAAATAAGACACTTTCAGGCTAATTTCATTGGAAAAGTGCTATTTTTCACAATTTTAACAGTATTTACACGTAAAATAAGACACTTTCAGGCTAATTTCATTGGAAAAGTGCTATTTTTCACAATTTTAACAGTATTTACACGTAAAATAAGACACTTTCAGGCTAATTTCATTGGAAAAGTGCTATTTTTCACAATTTTAACAGTATTTACACGTAAAATAAGACACTTTCAGGCTAATTTCATTGGAAAAGTGCTATTTTTCACAATTTTAACAGTATTTACACGTAAAATAAGACACTTTCAGGCTAATTTCATTGGAAAAGTGCTATTTTTCACAATTTTAACAGTATTTACACGTAAAATAAGACACTTTCAGGCTAATTTCATTGAAAAGTGCTATTTTTCACAATTTTAACAGTATTTACACGTAAAATAAGACACTTTCAGGCTAATTTCATTGGAAAAGTGCTATTTTTCACAATTTTAACAGTATTTACACGTAAAATAAGACACTTTCAGGCTAATTTCATTGGAAAAGTGCTATTTTTCACAATTTTAACAGTATTTACACGTAAAATAAGACACTTTCAGGCTAATTTCATTGGAAAAGTGCTATTTTTCACAATTTTAACAGTATTTACACGTAAAATAAGACACTTTCAGGCTAATTTCATTGGAAAAGTGCTATTTTTCACAATTTTAACAGTATTTACACGTAAAATAAGACACTTTCAGGCTAATTTCATTGGAAAAGTGCTATTTTTCACAATTTTAACAGTATTTACACGTAAAATAAGACACTTTCAGGCTAATTTCATTGGAAAAGTGCTATTTTTCACAATTTTAACAGTATTTACACGTAAAATAAGACACTTTCAGGCTAATTTCATTGGAAAAGTGCTATTTTTCACAATTTTAACAGTATTTACACGTAAAATAAGACACTTTCAGGCTAATTTCATTGGAAAAGTGCTATTTTTCACAATTTTAACAGTATTTACACGTAAAATAAGACACTTTCAGGCTAATTTCATTGGAAAAGTGCTATTTTTCACAATTTTAACAGTATTTACACGTAAAATAAGACACTTTCAGGCTAATTTCATTGGAAAAGTGCTATTTTTCACAATTTTAACAGTATTTACACGTAAAATAAGACACTTTCAGGCTAATTTCATTGGAAAAGTGCTATTTTTCACAATTTTAACAGTATTTACACGTAAAATAAGACACTTTCAGGCTAATTTCATTGGAAAAGTGCTATTTTTCACAATTTTAACAGTATTTACACGTAAAATAAGACACTTTCAGGCTAATTTCATTGGAAAAGTGCTATTTTTCACAATTTTAACAGTATTTACACGTAAAATAAGACACTTTCAGGCTAATTTCATTGGAAAAGTGCTATTTTTCACAATTTTAACAGTATTTACACGTAAAATAAGACACTTTCAGGCTAATTTCATTGGAAAAGTGCTATTTTTTCACAATTTTAACAGTATTTACACGTAAAATAAGACACTTTCAGGCTAATTTCATTGGAAAAGTGCTATTTTTCACAATTTTAACAGTATTTACACGTAAAATAAGACACTTTCAGGCTAATTTCATTGGAAAAGTGCTATTTTTCACAATTTTAACAGTATTTACACGTAAAATAAGACACTTTCAGGCTAATTTCATTGGAAAAGTGCTATTTTTCTCAATTTTAACAGTATTTACACGTAAAATAAGACACTTTCAGGCTAATTTCATTGAAAAAGTGCTATTTTTCACAATTTTAACAGTATTTACACGTAAAATAAGACACTTTCAGGCTAATTTCATTGGAAAAGTGCTATTTTTCACAATTTAACAGTATTTACACGTAAAATAAGACACTTTCAGGCTAATTTCATTGGAAAAGGTGTTTTTTTCTCAATTTTAACAGTATTTGCACGTAAAATAAGACACTTTCAGGCTAATTTCATTGAAAAAGTGCTATTTTTCACAATTTTAACAGTATTTACACGTAAAATAAGACACTTTCAGGCTAATTTCATTGGAAAAGTGTTTTTTTCTCAATTTTAACAGTATTTACACGTAAAATAAGACACTTTCAGGTTAATTTCATTAGAAAACTGTTTTTTCTCAATTTTAACAGTATTTACACGTAAAATAAGACACATTCAGGCTAATTTCATTGGAAAGGTGTTTTGTTCTCAATTTTAAAAGTATTTACACGTAAAATAAGACACTTTCAGGCTAATTTCATTGGAAAAGGGTTTTTTTTCTCAATTTTAACAGTATTTGCACGTAAAATAAGACACTTTCAGGCTAATTTCATTGGAAAAGTGTTTTTTTCTCAATTTTAACAGTATTTACACGTAAAATAAGACACTTTCAGGCTAATTTCATTGAAAAAGTGCTATTTTTCACAAATTTAACAGTATTTACACGTAAAATAAGACACTTTCAGGCTAATTTCATTGAAAAAGTGCTATTTTTCACAATTTTAACAGTATTTACACGTAAAATAAGACACTTTCAGGCTAATTTCATTGAAAAAGTGTTTTTTTCTCAATTTTAACAGTATTTAAACGTAAAATAAGACATATTCAGGCTAATTTCATTGAAAAAGTGCTTTTTTTCACAATTTTAACAGTATTTACACGTAAAATAAGACACTTTCAGGCTAATTTCATTGAAAAAGTGCTATTTTTCACAAATTTAACAGTATTTACACGTAAAATAAGACACTTTCAGGCTAATTTCAATGAAAAAGTGCTATTTTTCACAATTTTAACAGTATTTACACGTAAAATAAGACACTTTCAGGCTAATTTCATTGGAAAAGTGTTTTTTTTCTCAATTTTAACAGTATTTAAACGTAAAATAAGACATATTCAGGCTAATTTCATTGAAAAAGTGCTTTTTTTCACAATTTTAACAGTATTTACACGTAAAATAAGACACTTTCAGGCTAATTTCATTAGAAAAGTGTTTTTTCTCAATTTTAACAGTATTTACACGTAAAATAAGACACTTGCAGGCTAATTTCATTAGTAAACTGTTTTTTTCTCAATTTTAACAGTATTTTTACGTAAAATAAGACACTTTCAGGCTTATTTCATTGAAAAAGTGCTTTTTTTCACAATTTTTACAGTACTTACACGTAAAATAAGACACTTTCAGGCTAATTTCATTGGAAAAGTGTTTTTTTTTTCTCAATTTTAACAGTATTTGTGAAAATGTTCACGAAAGGGGGTGGTTGTGATATATTTTGAGGATTGAAGTGAGACTGTGTGCACTCGTATCGCTGGTCGGTTTGCAACTGTGTATTCGTTTGTCCATAATGATTTACATGTAATTCGAGTAGTTCGTGTAAGTGTATAACAGTCGAGTAGTCCTAATCTTAATCCTTAATTGTCTACTGTTTAATTCGTGAAATTTAAATGCATGCTCGAAAATTGTAATATTAAATCCTGTAGTTCAAATGCATGCAAGATTATATAATTATTCTAATTCCCACATTCCCGGCCACCAAAGAAGGAACTTCTTTAAATTTCATGCAAATGTGAATTCAAAACTAATCGTGTACTCCTGACGCAATGCTTATCTCCTATCTGCCTGTTATCATGTGTGTGTGTGTATATGTGGGTGCGTGTGGGCGTGTGTTTGTTTATCTTGATCCGTGATTGACACTTGTGAATGTAAACAATGTAGCGTGGTTTACAAGTGCGCATTAATCAGTGCATGTGGTTTCCGTGGTTTCAAGATGACTTAGCGGGTCTGGATTTGGTAGAACAGCTAGACGATTAGCTGCGCGGACGATATGCTTCCCTGAAGCAGTGCGCAGTGTAACAACGCGAACTACCCCGTCCTTTCCTGGATGTACTGCAACGATGCGCCCCATGGGCCAAGAGGTAGGATGAACATTGTCTTCCTTAATAATCACCAATTGATTTTGTTGTAGGACGGCTGCTTTACCGGAACAATATTTGGCCCGGGCTTGTAACTGTTGCAGATACTCCGGATACCATCGGGCCCAAATCGATTGGAGATGTTTTTGTACCAATTGGTATTCCTTCAGGTGATTGCTCGGCGTATTGGTGTAATCGATGTCTGGTACCGCTTGCATATTGCCACCGACAAGGAAGTGGCCCGGTGTCAGTGGTTCTAAATCACACGGCTCATCGGATAAAGGTGTTATTGGCCGTGAATTTAAACATTGCTCTACCTGGGCAAGCAAGGTAAGCATGTTCTCCTGCGTGATGCTTGTAGTGCCGATGGTTCTAATGATGTGTTTTTTAGCTGCTTTCACCGCTGCCTCCCATAAACCTCCAAAATGCGGCGCTCTCGGTGGGATGAATTTCCACTTCATCTGATTCGTCGCGCACCAATCAAATATTGCAGCTCGATCGTGTTCGTCGCATTTAAGCATCTTGTAGATGCGATTCAGCTCGTGCGCGGCTCCCTTGAATGTGGTTGCATTGTCGGAGTGAAGTTCCCTGATTTGACCGCGGCGTGCAACCAAACGACGAAGTGCATTTATGAATGCTGTTGAGGTTAAATCGCCAACCAGTTCGATGTGTACCGCTCGTGTTGAAAAACATACAAAAATAGCGATGTATGCTTTGATCGGACTTCTGTTGCGGATGGTTGGTTTTAGGTAGATTGGCCCGCAGTAATCCACTCCGCATACCGAGAATGGCCTTGTTGGTGTGACGCGTGATGTTGGCAGATCGGCGATAGTTTGTTTGATGAGTGTTGGTTTTACCTTAAAACACGCGTGGCAAGTGTGGTACACGGATTTGCACAAATTGCGACCACCAATAATCCAAAATCTTTGGCGCAGAGTAGATAGCAGCAATTGTGGTGCAGCATGCAACTTTTGCAAGTGAATCGAAACAGCTAGTAGTGCGGCAAGTGGGTGCTTTGAAGATAAGATGACCGGGTGTTTTTCTGCTTCTGTTAGTTGTGCGTTAGTGAGCCGGCCACCGATGCGCAGGATCCCGTCGATGTCGATGAAGGGTGAGATCCACTTCAGTTTGGAGTTCTTTGGAATCTCTTTGCCCTTCTGTAGGGCTTGTATCTCCTCGAAGAAAGTGTCTCGTTGTGATAGGTAACACAGTTTGAGTTCTGCCGCCTTGAGTTCGTCCGTAGTGAGAGGTGGTATGTGTTTTGAATGTGCCGTATTTCCCTTGTGAAGCTTCGCGTTATGAATAAAGCGCAAGCCGTATGCAACAACCCTTTGCAGTGTGTGGTAAGCCGAAATTCGGGAAAACAACCTGTTCCGAAATTCGCAGATTGTAGATGTTGTTGCAACCCGTGGTGAAGTTAACCTCTCCTCCTCTGCGCTCTCAGCCTCGTTTGGTGGTGAAGTGTTTTGTGGCCAATCTTCAGCGTTGCGTGCTAACCAATGTGGCCCGTGCCACCAGCGTTCACATGCCAATAGTTTCTCTGGTGTTAAGCCACGCGAGATGTCGTCTGCTGGATTGTCGGTGCCTGGAACATGCTTCCAGCACTGTATGCCGGAAGTTTGCTGGATTTTAGCCACCCTGTTGGCTACGAACGGCTTCCAGCGATTTGGTACGGAGTTCAACCAGTGAAGTACAGTCATTGAGTCGGTCCAACAGATTGTAGTAGCAGAAACCTTCAGTGAATTAATCACCTTCTCGTGTAGGAGTGTGGCCAATCGCGCTGCACATAATTCCAACCTAGCTATAGAGTGTGAGTTAGATAATGCGACGACTTTCGACTTGGCTGTTAGCAGCTGTACGGTGACTCCTTCCAAGCCTTCAGCGCGGATGTAACAACAAGCGCCGTATGCTAGTTGTGATGCGTCAGCAAAGATGTGTATTTGCAGACTTGTGGCCGTGCGTTGAGCTATGTACCGTGGTATTCTCAGGTTGCGCAGTGAGGATAAGGTAGAGTGGAAGTTCAACCATTCTTGCTGTAGGTGCGATGGTAGCTCGCTGTCCCAATCCCACGATCTTCCGTTCTGCTTTAGAGCCCACAGTTGCTGCATGAACATTTTGGCGATGATGATCGTTGGACCCAGCAACCCGAGGGGATCGAATATTTTAGCTATGTATGACAAAACTAGCCTTTTTGTCATGCGGGATGGTGTAGGTGGTATATCGATCCGAAAACGTAGAGTGTCAGCAGCTGGTTCCCACATGATACCTAACGTGGAAACCTGCTTCGAATCCTTCCATTCATGCGTTAGTTGAACTGCTACATCTTCAGACGGCACGGTTTGCAATGCTTCGGTGCGGTTTGAAGCCCATTTCTTCAGTGTGAAACCAGCTGAATTTAACATGCCTGATATCTGCTTCTGCATTTCAATCGCATCATAGATATCATCGGTACCCGTTAACAAATCATCAACGTAGAAGTCGTTTAGGACAGCGTTCACTGCCAGCGGGTACTCTTCCTTGTTGTCAATAGCAGCTTGTTTCAAGGTCCTTGTAGCTAGAAAAGGAGCTGATGCTGTGCCGTACGTAACCGTCTGTAGTTCAAAGGTTGAGATGGGTTCAGCAGGATCTTCTCTGTACCGGATGCGCAGATATCTACAATCATCGGGACTGTGTAAAATTTGCCGATACATCTTCTCTACGTCGGCAGACAATGCGATGGCACGAGAACGGAACCGAAGGATGATCGATAGGAGATCTTCTTGAACGACTGGTCCCACCATGAGTTTGTCGTTCAACGAGTAACCACTCGACGTTTTGCACGATGCATCGAACACGACGCGAACCTTCGTGGTTGTGCTCGACTCTTTAACAACGGCATGGTGTGGAAGGTAATAGTGATCTATCGAATCATCTGCAGGACTGGTAAGTCGTTTCATATGCCCCAACTGTTCGTATTCTCTCATGAATTTGACATACTCCTTTTTCATTGTAGGATTACTGTTCAACCGCCGTTCCATACTACGCAATCTACGATCAGCTATTTGTTTCGACTCTCCTAAAACGACATTAGGATTGGGGTTAAAAGGCAAACGAACGACATACCTTCCACTTGTAGTGCGAACAGTTGTTGCAGCGAAATGCTTTTCGCAAGCATTCTCCTCGACCGATAGCACAGGATCCTCGGCTATGGTTTCGCTCTCCCAGAATCGATGCAGGATCTCCTCCAATGTGGCATCGTGTGCAGAAAGATGACACAGCCGCGGACCGGCTGATATATGATGAGAGATGCCGCTGACAACCCAACCGAAACGGGTTTCAATCAGCCACGGCTTGCCTCTGCCAATAGAGCGCTTGCGACCGGTGTGCAGCTCCCAGAACGTATCGCCTCCGATGACGATATCGACTTGCCCCGGATGATTAAAGGTGCTGTCCGCCAATGCCACATCCGGCATTTCCCATGAAGAGATGTCCGTTGGTGAAGTAGGAATGTTTGTACATGGCGTGTCCAGAACCAGGAACGCCATTTCCGTTGAGAAGGGTTGTGTCTTGGAGTGAACGGTGGCGACGACCGAACCCTTGACCAGCTGTACCGAATTGCCGATGCCCGAAACAGCGACGTTGACCCTTTTGCGACTGGTCAACAGCCTTCGAGCTAGGTCTTCCGCGATGAAATTCGATGTGGAACCCGAATCCAATAAAGCCCTTGCTTCGTGGATGTTGCCGTAGTCATCCTTGATTTGGATGTTTGCCGTTGCAAGGAACACATTGTCGTCATCCGTTTGAGCAGACATTGTAACCGTTGTGGGAGGAGTGTAGCGTGGAGTGTGATGCAATAAGCTGTGATGACGCTCCCGACATATGCGACACGAAAATTCCGATTTACACTCCCTCACCTGATGATTGCTGCTCAAACAATTCCAGCACAGTCGATTCGTTGCAACAATGTCTCGTCGTTGCTGAACTTCTTTACCTGTGAACACTGGGCAGTTGCGCAAAGTGTGACCTTCGGAACACTCCAGTGGACACTTTGGCGGTTGGATGAGGGCAGACGAAGGAACAGGAGCCGGGCGAGAAGTAGCTGCATACGCGATGAACCGTCGTTGCACTGGCTGCCGACTGTTGCCGGCCACCTTGGTACCACCAGCGCTTTGATCCATCACGAAAGTGTTGGTCGATTTCAAGATTTGGATCCGATCTTGAACAAACTCGATCACATCCTTGTATTTGTCCCGCGTGAAGTGTACCGAATGCTTTTCCCAAGCCAACAGCGTTTCCCGATCTAACTTCATAAGCAGCATATTCGACAGCGGTGTATCCCACGAATCTACCGGTTCCTTTAACTTCACTAATCCGTTCACGAAGCGCGTGAATTCATCCACCAAGTGGGAAAGCTTATCCACGCACACCGAATGCACTCCGGGGAGATAGTGCATTTTCCGATAATACTCACGGATTAGTAGACGCGAGTTGTCGTACCGTTTAAGCAGAGCAGCCCATGTGATTGCGTAATTGTCTTCCGTTAGAGGTGTGTGCTCGAAGGGTAGTGCAGCCTCTCCTTTTAGCGATGAAAGTAAGTACTGCAGTTTTGCGATGGACGGAAGCTCAGGCGAAGCGTCGATCATAGCAAGGAAGCGATCGCGGAACGACAGCCATTTCGTATGATCTCCATCGAACGTTGGAAGCTCGATTTTGGGTAAGCGTAGGTTTGGTGCGTGCGGTCGACCAAAAGCGAGTGTCGACGAAGCCAAACCTGTCGTATCGTTGACCGCTCCTTCTTCCTTGGGTTGATTTGCACGTAAAAATGATTTCAGCTTCCTGCAACGTTCCTCGAAGTGGATTCTCTCCATAATGCACGCTTCGATTGTTGCATCACTTTCGTCGAGTTCCTCCAGTTTAGAAATAGCGGCGAAGAACCCTGCCTGATGCGATTCCAAATTCTCTAACACCTCCGGAATCTGTTGGGCGTCGTTGGGTTGGAAATCCGTCTGGAACCGCTCCATGGATTTAATGCTTTCCACAGCAATCCTTTTCTTCAACTGCACTGCCTTGATTTTCTTATCCATTGCTTCTCGAAAATATCACACGAAATATCACACGACGGTAACGAACAACTCGTTGGCGCGAAATTCGAAATGGTGGAGTGTAACCGACCGTTGCCCTTGACGCGGGGCCGAATGCGATGGCGAATTTGTCACGTAATGACTTGCACAATTTCCGTATACCGAGTTCCACTCTTGGTTGCAGAATGAAACTTCCTCTCCGTATATCACGATCCGGCTCGAAGGACCAACAAATGTGAAAATGTTCACGAAAGGGGGTGGTTGTGATATATTTTGAGGATTGAAGTGAGACTGTGTGCACTCGTATCGCTGGTCGGTTTGCAACTGTGTATTCGTTTGTCCATAATGATTTACATGTAATTCGAGTAGTTCGTGTAAGTGTATAACAGTCGAGTAGTCCTAATCTTAATCCTTAATTGTCTACTGTTTAATTCGTGAAATTTAAATGCATGCTCGAAAATTGTAATATTAAATCCTGTAGTTCAAATGCATGCAAGATTATATAATTATTCTAATTCCCACAGTATTTACACGTAAA
>NW_023405441.1:0-44557 GCF_013141755.1 Anopheles stephensi | reverse complement strand
CGTCGATTGTCACCATCGCACACAGTCGGTCGCCTTTGCGCTTCTGTCCAGCGCAACTCTTCCGTTGGCGAGCACCCTGTTGATGGCGTCCATAGTGGAGCGTCCTTTCCGAATCCATACTGAGCATGCGTGGAATCACAGACGCTATTTCAGTCCACTTACGTCTGTAGTCTTCTATAGTCGCATTGGGACCCACAGAGTAGATATACAGAGCAGACACAATGCCGCGCATCTCCACCACGACGAAGCTGTCCGCCGGTTCTCGATGATGCGCTGGATGGGGTTCTCCTGTTGAAACCGCTGCGACTCTGCCCGTCGGGTCCACCACCCAGTTGCTATTGTTCTCTGGGATCCGGTATGGATCTGAGAGCAGCAAGAGGTCGTGGCCTCCGTTCGGCCGTCTGCAGCAGCATGTCCTGGCCAGCTGGCTGTGGTTCAGGTTCTGTGGAGGACCTTAGGCGCGCCGGTTGGGCCGTGAAGGTACTACGTCTCCTACTTGGCGGCACTGGCGCTGTCCAAACGAGTGCCCGATTGCTTCGGGCCCTTGCAGACTAGGCACTTCCGCTCCTTAACACACTGTCCCGTGTGTTTTGGTTTCTGCGCAGCGATGGCATTTGCTCGACCGGTCCTTTCCACGGCAGTGGGACGCAATGTGGCCGTACTCGTAGCAGCGGTAGCACTGGCGCTTCGCTCCACCTTCTTCAGCCGACAGCACCGACTGAACCCGATGACGTGCTGATTTTGCAGAACCGCATCTGTAACCGCCGCTTCCGGACAGCCGAAGAACGCTACTAGCGTTCCGTAGCTGGAATTGGCGGTGGCTGATCTATTCGCGTACAGCGTCACTCCCAGGGCGGCGCTCAGGTCCGTGGCGATCTCCTCGTTGAGCAGCTGGGGGGATGTTGGTGCAGATCAGCCTGGTGGTGGGGGTCCTTGGTCGGACTTTGCCTTGTCTCCAGCGCAGCGATACCTCTTCCACATTTCCAGGGTTTCCGCGTGGTCTGTGCAGGAGAGTTCCAGAAGAATTCCCCTGGAAGTTCGTCCTCGTGCGCACGACCTTCTGCCGGTCATCCCCGAGCTTTTCCTGCAGAATACGCATGATGTCCTTCTGGGTGGTGGAGTTGATGGTTTCCACCTCCAGCGCGTCCGGCTGCCTACTGCTGCGTTTTTGGTGACTGTTGCTCCCTCGGTGGCTGCTGCTGCTCCGGCTGCGGCTTTTGTAACTGAGCTGCTGCAATGACCGCGGCCTCCTGCTTGCGTTGCTGCTTCCGAGCCCGTCGCTTCGCCTGCTTGCTCATGACCTTTGTCCATTCGGCCTCGGGTTCGTGAGACTTGTCCTTGATCTGGGTTTGTCCGTTTGCGTTTTTTGTTGTCCTTTTTCCTTTCCGTGTCGGTCCCGTTTTTCTGGGGTGAGGTCTTGGTGTTCTTTTTCTTATTTTTCTTGCTGCGTTTAGTTTCCAGTCCGGTTTTTTGCAGATGTTGTGGCGTCGTCTGTCGTCTGAGGGATGTCCGTTGTGGTTGGAGGGATGTCTGGTGTTTGTTCTTGTTCGCTAGCCAAGTCGGTCGTTGTGCCTATGTCATGTGGTTGTTGTCCTGTTGCTATTGCTTTTGCCAATTTGTTAGGCTGTCCATTTTCCTCAAGAGTTCCGTATTAGCCTCACTGATTATCTCCGCCATGTGCAGAGTGAGTGCAAAGCTCGTTCATCGAGATTCCCGGGGGCAGCGGAAACCGCTGGAGGTGGAATGGGCGGCATGGCCTCCATGTTTGGGGCTCGGCCACCACCTCCTTATCTCCCTCGGCTCCCCGCTCCTCGGGTCCCCCGACAAGGTCTAGCTCGCTCTCCTCCACACATGTCAGAGGCTCGGCTGGGTCAGTCGATGTCGAAGTGTTTTTTGTCGTGGTCATTGTTTTGTTATCGTCGATTACCTCGGCCAGTACTACGGAGGACGGACCTGATGGCGGCCTCCCAGTCCCTCGGCAGCGCAGAGAAGCCCACTAGTTTCTGGCCGTCGCGTATAGTACGCACGAAACCAGTCAACATAGCACTTGCCCGCTCCACCGGATTGACCCGTCGGCCGCCAGCAGGGTTATCGCTCGAGGAAAGTCTCTATCGTTTGTCCAGTCGGTGTTTTGTCGGTTGCGTCTGTGTCCACCTCGATAACCGGCTGCAATGTCGACCGGCGTACCATGCTCACCCCAACTAGGGTTCTTCTCGCAGATGCAGAAAGTTCCAGCTGTCGTGGGGGCAGTCCCGGTCGGCATTGGGCCTCGCGTCATCCGTCGGGTGTACAGGGTTTCCTGTCTGGTGGTTATCGGGAGTGGTGATACACCTCCATTCGTCGAGTGTCGTCGGGTGGCTATGCGGCGTGGTGCCGACAGCCGACCCAGGGATGCCGTTAGTCTTGTCTTGGAGGCGCTTCTGGTGATAGTCGGCATGATGGGAGAAAAAGAAAAAGGAGAGAGAGAGAGAGAGAGAACGAAAAGAAAGAAAAGGAATTTCCTACCGGACGAGAAAGAGAGAGATCGCAGACTGGAAAGAAAGAAGGTCACAAAAAGAAAGAGAAAATTGCTAAAAAGAGGGAAAAAAGCAGAAGAAAAGGAAGAAAGAACGCTAAAAAGAAAGAAGTCGCTAAAAAAAAGAAAATCAAAGGCAAGAATGAAGCAAACGCTAAGAAGAAAGAAAACTGCTAAAGAGAAAGAAATCGCAGATGAGATGAATGCAGAGCACTGAAAAGAAAGGAAAAAAAAATCGCTAAACCGGAAGAAAATCGTATGCAAGAAGAAAAATCGCAGAAACAGAAAATTGCTGAAAGAAGGAAAATCGCTGTTTGATGCCAGTTGAAGCTGAATAAATCGCCCGAATTATTCGGAGAACGAGTGAGAGTGAGAAAAAGAAGAGAGAGAAAGAGAGAGAGAATAATTCCCTACACGACACGAAATGGAGAAGATTGCCGAAAAGGAAAGGAAATCGCTTGAATGAAATTTAAATGTAGACAAGAAGGGAGAAAATTGCCGAAGAGATAGAAAAGATCGCTGGAAATCAAAAAAATCGCACGAAAGAAAGAACAAAAGTAAAAGGCTGAAAATGATGGAGAAATCTTAACAGAAGGAAAATCGCAGGCAAGAAGGAATAAAATCGCTGAAAAGAAAATAAATTCGCTAAGAGAGGGAAAATTGCTATTTATATGTCGGTTAATGCAGAAAAATTGCCTGTTTAACTGTATGAGAATAAGAAAGCATTGATTTTCCCACCACAAGAAGGAGTAAAAATTCGAAAAAGGGGAAAGGAAAATCGCGAAAGAAAGGAGTTAAGACGACAGCGCAGTAAGGAGTTAAGACGACAGCGTAACACGAGAAACGCCACGCAGCAGAACGCGCCACCGATAAACAAACAAACCACAAAGCAGCGCGCACAACATAATTTGCAACGCAGCATTATTCAGCACGCAGCATAATTCAACACGGGACCAGCGCACCCAGCATCCATCCAAACAGTTCAGTTGATACTCAGACGCTAATCCGAACGGTTATTAACTCCGCCGGTCGATGGAAATAAAGTTAAGTTTTTTTTAAAACACTTCTCCCGGACACCGTGCGTTAACTGGCGCCCGAATAGGGACCGCGCTATGTGAAAAATAAAGTTAAGGTGCAAGTGAAAAGTAACCACGTTAGAGTGAAAGTTACCACCAATCCTAAACTAAAAAAGACTTCCTGATCGCCGAGTGCAGCCGTGTGAAAAGGATCCCGAGTCACCTGTGCAGTTAGCAGCTCACGCAGGACAAAAAGGAACCATCCATCACACTGAGAAGGAAGAATATCATAGCCGGTTTCCCAGAAAAAAACAACACATCGCCCGTTAGAGGAGCGAAAAACAACATAAGGCCCGTTAGAGGAGCGAAAAACAACATAAGGCCCGCTAGAGGAGCTGATAAAGACAACATAAGACGTACATCCAACGCCCGAAACAGGATGCGTATGGTACCGTAAGTACAGTGATTTATAAAAAATCGTAAGTGAAAATTTCAAACAGTGAAAAAAAATCAAAAACGAGTATTAAAAACGATTGCAAATTAATATTACATATTACTAACTCAATCAAGTGAAGTTAAAAACGTGTTTAAACTAACGAAAAAAATCCTGGAGGATCTAATTAATTCATTACAATCTCTAACATTGAAAATGTCGAGACCCGAACTTGATCAAATTATCAACCGCATTGCCGCACTCGAAGCGTGCAATATTGCCCCCACTTTATCGATTATTCTGATCCACCGCTTTATTTCACAAAGCCAGATGGAACAAGTGTAAATCCTGAACTTTTGAAAAAATTCCCGATTTGGTAAAAGATCTACCAACATTCACTGGGGATCCCAGCGAACTGAATAGCTGGTTAAATGATGTAGACAGTTTAGTGAAACTCTATCAAACTAAAGGTACAGATACCATCGAACGTCAAAATAAATACCACATGATCTGCAAATTCATTCGTAGAAAAATACGCGGTGAAGCGAATGACTCACTCGTCGCTTCAAACGTAGGCATAAATTGGAACCTGATCAAAAAAACATTGATCACCTATTACGGGCGAAAAACGTGACTTGGAACATTGGACTTCCAACTCATGAGCGTGCAACAGAAGAACCGCTCACTTGAAGTATATTACGACGAGGTGAACAGATTACTGTCCCTCATCGCAAATCAAATAAATACCGATGAAAGGTTTACACACCCTGAAGCTTCCAGAGCTTTAATTGAAATGTACAACAAAAAAGCAATTGATGCTTTTACGAGAGGACTCGATGGAGACGTTTACAAGTTCATAAGGAATTATGAGCCAACATCGCTTGCAGGAGCATACAGCTATTGTATCTCTTTCCAAAATATTGAATGCAGAAAAATGTTAACAAAACCGAGAACATACACTCCACCAACGGCACCAAGGAATATGATTCCCTTACCGCCACCAACACCAATAAGGTACACACATGCCCAGCCACCACCTAGGCCTCATTACCCAAAACCTCCAATGTATGGAAATCGAAATTTTAACAATTTCATTCCAAGGCACCAACAGCCCTTTCAAAAAATGCAATCTAATCAATTTCAACGTCAACCTCCACCAGAACCGATGGACGTTGATCAATCTATCAGAACTCGCCAAGTAAATACGGAAATCGTCCAAATTCAAACAATGTGAGACCACCAAAACGACCTAGAGTCAATAATATCCAAACAAACGCAAGAAACATAAACAACATTAATCATATAGCAGATGCCAATCTTGCACAAACATTCGAAAACGTAAACAACAACGTGAATAACACAACGGTTGACAATGTGCAACAGTCATTCGAACGATATTTCAGAACAATTGAAAAACAAGAAGGTAATAACTTCAGAGAAACTTTTGAAGAAGCAGAGCTGAATTTTTTAGAATAAACTCAGCGTTGCCTTACTTCTTATTCTATGGTAACGCTTCAGAACCACTCAAAATGTTAATTGATACTGGATCTAATAAAAATTACATACATCCAAAATATGCAAAAATTTCACACAAGGTTGATAAACCATTTTTCGTATCATCCGTAGCAGGAGATATTAAAATCGACGCTTATTCTCAAGCACGATTATTCAAACCATATTCAGATAAAATGCTAAAATTTTATCATTTAGAAAATTTAAAATCGTTTGATGCTATAATTGGACACGATTCACTAAGGAAATTAAAGCAGTAATTGACACAGCCAATGAAATATTAATCATTGATGGCACACATGTCATTCCATTACAACAATACCAACTACAGGAAGTAAATAAAATAAACATTCGTGATAATCATCTGAACCAAACGAAAAAAGAAAGCTACATGACCTATTACAGGAATATCAAGATCTTTTCCAACCACCAGATTTGAAACTACCTTGTACATCGCGAGTAAAAGCGACAATAAGAACAAAAGATGAATCACCATTTTATAGTAAAACGTATCCCTATCCCCAAGCACTTAAAGGTGAAGTTAACAAGCAAATTGAAAAACTCCTAAATGATGGAATCATCAGACCTTCGAAATCCCCATACAATGCACCAGTGTGGATTGTTCCAAAAAAACTGGATGCTGCCAATGAAAAAAAATATAGACTTGTCGTAGACTACAGAAAATTGAACACTCAAACAATAAGCGATAAATATCCTATTCCGGATCCATCTACTGTTTTAGCCAATCTAGGTTCAAATAAATATTTCACAACTCTTGACTTAGCGTCAGGATTTCATCAAGTACCTATGTCGGAAAATGATATCGAAAAAACTGCATTTTCAGTAAACAACGGAAAATATGAATTCGTACGCATGCCATTTGGTTTAAAAAATGCCCCTTCAATATTCCAACGCGTCATGGACGACACTTTAAGGGAACACATCGGAAAAATTTGTCACATTTACATCGATGACATAATCATTTTTAGCAAAACAGTTGAAGAACATCTGCAAAATTTAAGAATTGTTCTAGAAACTCTGAGAGCCGCTAATTTCAAAATACAACCGGATAAATCTGAATTTCTAAAGACAGAAGTTGAATTCCTCGGATTCATAGTCTCAAGTGAAGGACTTAAACCAAATATAAAAAAGATTGAAGCCATAAAAAAATTCCCAGAACCACAAAACCTTAAAGAACTAAGAAGATTCTTAGGAATGTCAGGTTACTACCGCAGGTTTATTAAAAACTATGCACAACTGGCAAAACCCATCACAAAACTCCTAAGAGGGGAGGATGGCCATCGCCAAATTTCCAAACACGAATCAAAAAATTTCCCTATTAAATTTGATCAAACCGCAAAAAACGCATTTCAAACCCTTAAAGACATAATATCTTCTAATGATGTTTTAGCTTTTCCAGATTTCCAGAAGCCATTCGAACTAACAACAGACGCATCGGAAAAAGCACTAGGAGCTGTGCTTTCACAAAAATGTCACGACGGTGATAGACCGATAACCTTCATTTCTCGTACTCTTTCCAAAACAGAGGAAAATTATGCAACCAACGAAAAGGAAATGCTTGCCATCGTTTGGGCACTACAAACATTGAGAAATTTCATATACGGAGCTAAAATTAATATTCATACAGATCATCAACCATTAACATTTGCTTTATCTCCGCAGAACAACAACGCAAAACTGAAAAGATGGAAATCTTTCATGGAGGAACACGATTACCAATTATTCTACAAACCCGGAAGATCAAACGTTGTAGCAGATGCACTTTCCCGTATACAACTAAACTCATTAACGCCAACTCAGCACTCAGCTGACGAAGACGATCATTCTTATATACCTTCAACAGAAGCACCAATTAATGTATTCCACAACCAACTAGTATTTAAAATTGGAACTAATTCTTCATACCAATTAATTACCCCTTTCCCAAAATTCAGAAGACATATTTTTATTGAACCAACATTTACTTCTGATTTTATCAAGGATAAATTCAAAAAATTAATCAATCCAAATGTAATTAATGGAATTCACACAGATGAACAAACAATGGGAATTATCCAAGAAGTTTATAAAACTCTCTACAATCCAAAAACAATCAAAGCTAGATTTTCCCAAAGACAAGTACAAGACCTATGCGATGAAGAAACACAAATTGAAGAAATCAAGAATATTCATAATTTTGCTCACAGAAATACTAAGGAAAACTCATTGCAATTTATAAAAAAATTCTACTTTCCCGGAATGAGAAAAAGTATTCAAAACATTGTAAAAAATTGTGAGATATGTAAAACAGAAAAATACGAGAGAAAACCCCAAGAATTTATACCAGTAAAAACACCAATACCGACATATCCTGGAGAAATTATCCATATTGACATATTTGCTTATAACGCAAACTTTTTATTTATCTCATCTATAGATAAATTTTCAAAATACGTTAAAATACGACCGATAAAATCGAAATCAATTGCTGATATAAAGGAAGTTTTACTACAACTCCTATATGACTGGGACTTACCAGCTCAAATTGTAATAGACAACGAATGTACGTTTGTCTCAAACGTTATCGAACAATCAATACTAAACCTAGGAACAAAAATATTTAAAACTCCAGTTAATCGTTCAGAAACGAATGGACAAATAGAACGTTGCCATTCAACAATTAGAGAAATCGCTAGATGCACAAAAAAACTCAATCCAGAGATGAGCATTATAACATTAGTACAACAAGCTGTTTATAAGTATAATCACAGCATTCATTCATTCATAAAGGATACACCACGAAATGTGTATGTAGGAGAAATATCAAACGATCCGCTAGAGAGATCAAGAATAAGAGAAAAAACAAATGAAAGAATACTACAGATATTCAAAAAGAATGAAGAAAAAATCAAAGATGAAAAATATAAGGATTACGTAGAAAACGAATATGCATTCGAAAAGAAAAAGACGAATAACAAACGCGAAAGTCGTTTTAATGCAGTAAAAGTAAAGGAGAATCATCCAACATATATTATCGATTCAAACAATCGAAAAATACATAAAGTAAACTTAAGAAAGTAATGAAAAAATATTAATACTTTTTCAAAATTGTTTTAACTATCGTTACAGAATACTTACGATCCTGTTGATCAAACTAATTTTCGCAGACATAAACATATATGATTTAAATAACAATCCATTAGCCATAATACCGATAGGTAAAGCTAAGATTCAAATTGGATACGTAAGAACAATACATCCAATAGATTTAACTGATATAAACGAAACAATAGAGAAAACATTACAAGATAGTCCAAATGGAAATTCTACTGAATCTATCGAAAATTTGATCAGCATAAAAGCTAGCATGCTAAAGGACACTTTTGCGAAAATCAAACCATTTGTGAAAAGACAAAAACGATGGGACACGATAGGCAAAATTTGGAAATGGATCGCTGGAACTCCAGACGCAGACGACCTACATGTCATAAACTCCACAATGAACTCCCTGATAGCAGAAAGCAACAAACAAATAATAATCAACCAAGGCTTCAACGACAGGTTGAAACAAATAACTGATGTCGCTAACCAAGTCGTAAATATCGAAAACGAACGCTATGAGTCACACCAAGTGGAAATTCGGAAACTTATTCTACTTTCCAACATAAATATGCTACAAGAAAAATTGGATGTCATAGAAGACGCTATACTGTTAGCTAAAAACGGTATTCCGAGCAGTAAGCTACTATCCCTTGAGGATCTGACATCAATAGAACAGTTTCTTGAGAAGAATAACATTAAATACAACACACCGGAAGAATTGCTAAGGCAATCAACTGCCCAAGTAGCAGTAAATGAATCTCATATACTATACATGCTAAAGTTCCCCAAACTATCTTCAAAAATCTACGAGCACGAATACATTGACTCGATAATACAACACGATGCACGTATAATCGTCACACAAAACTTTATATTACAAAATCAAACCCACGTATATTCCATGACAGAGAAGTGCCAACAACAAGAAGATGTTTATATATGTCCGCAAATCGGCATACAACAACCCACAACATGCATTCAACAAATTGTGAGAAGAGAAGATTCACAATGTGACTACGAAAAGATTTATAGTCGAGGCTTCATAAAAAGAATCAAAGACGACACAATACTAATCAACGACGCAATAGCAGAAATCGCATCAAACTGCAGCAAAATGAACCAAGTACTGAACGGTTCCTACGTCATACAATTCGAAAATTGTAACATTATCATTAATGGAGAAATTTATTCAAACGACGAAGTCACCATTCCTGGTAAACCATTCAAATCAACAGCAGGAATCAACATCGATAAGGGTGAAATCGAACATAAACCGCCTCTCCAACTCGTACAAAAACTCACCATAGAACATAGAGAAAAACTAAAAAGTATTAACTTGCAGAATGATTCTCTAAGATGGAAAATTAATGTATTCGGAGGAACTTTTGCATTCATATGCCTATGCGCATTTATAATCTGTTTATTCTTCCACTTCAAGAGAACGACGATAACAGTAAACATGACTCAAGCGAAACGACCAGAAACGTTCGTTAGCAGACCAACTTCATTCCACGCAGCAACGAGACTTTGAGGGCAAAGTCATTTAAGAGGGGAGGAGTTAAGACGACAGCGCAGTAAGGAGTTAAGACGACAGCGTAACACGAGAAACGCCACGCAGCAGAACGCGCCACCGATAAACAAACAAACCACAAAGCAGCGCGCACAACATAATTTGCAACGCAGCATTATTCAGCACGCAGCATAATTCAACACGGACCAGCGCACCAGCATCCATCCAAACAGTTCAGTTGATACTCAGACGCTAATCCGAACGGTTATTAACTCCGCCGGTCGATGGAAATAAAGTTAAGTTTTTTTTAAAAACACTTCTCCCGGACACCGTGCGTTAACTAAAGTATATCGCTATTAGAAAGACGGTTGACGCATAATAAATTGCTTGAATAAATAGGAAAGAAAGAGGCAAGGAGTAAAAATATAATTCTCTACAAGACAAGAAAAGGAAATCACGTTGGAAGAGGGATAATCGCTATTTTATGTGTCAGTTGGAACTGAGTGGGTGACCTGGGTTAATGGGGGGGAAAGAGAGAGAGATAGATAGAGAAGAATTCCCTAAAGTGGTGAAGGAAGATATTTGCTTTTTGGATGTCGGTGGATAACGAAAGGGTGGTTTGTATTAAAAAAATAGAAAGGAAGTGAGAGCAAAAGAGAGAGAGAGAGAGAGTAGAGTAGAGAAAGAGAGGAAGAAGAGGAGGTGGCCTCTTCTTTGCCCGAACTGTTCCGTAGCAACGAGCTCAGAGGTGATGAGTCTCGGCGACAGGCTATGTCGTCGGATGAAGATGCCGCCGTCACCTCTGCTACAACATCCGGCCGCTAGCTGCGCAACAACATTCTCCATCAGAGTGGTGAGCCAGTCACCGTACAGCGCCAACATCAGCGACGTCCACTGGATGGCAAAGAGCGGAACAAAGGGTCCGAGCGTTAATGCCCGTTATAAGGGCCAAACCCCACCCTCCACTATGCCTCGCGGCGCTTTGTGGAGGGGATGCGGGCTGCGCACGTCGTGGGGTTTAGTCGGTAAAAATCCGGCATGCGGCTTCGATGGAGAAGCCGTATCTAAGAAGATTCCCCACGACGTAAAAGAAAAAAAAGCCAGTTATCCCTGTGGTAACTTTTCTGACACCTCTTGCTAAAAACTCGTTATAACCAAAAGGATCGTAAGGCCAAGCTTTCGCTGTCCCGGAGTGTACTGAACGCCGAGATCAAGCCAGCTTTTGTCCTTATGCTCAGCGTGTGGTTTCTGTCCACACTGAGCTGACCTTTGGACACCTCCGTTATCGTTTTGGAGATGTACCGCCCCAGTCAAACTCCGCACCTGGCACTGTCCATGACGTGGACCGATAGGTTTGCCCAGATGTCTTCGAGCCGGGCGGTGGCCGGACCCGGGCGCGAGAGTGCGGGCGGCGCAAACGAGCGTGCGCAGCGCCGGCCACGCGCCCACCGACGTACGCGTGCTTGACCCTTGCGGGCCACGGCTCACGGTCGGCGGGGCGCGATGGCACGGCGCGCGTCGCTGCTACGACACCACGGCACGGCTCCCGGGAGGCGCCTCCCAGCGACATGGCTGGACGCTGAGCGAGAAACACGGCGCATTGGGCAGCTGCAGGCTGACCGCCCGTCACGCTCCCGGCGGGGGAGTGAGTGACTGCAACGGCCCGGACCTGAGGCCCGCGCTTGTTCCACCGATCATGTAAGTAAGGCAACAGTAAGAGTGGTGGTATCTCAGAGGCGGGTCCGCACGAGACGGGCCCTCCCACGTATGCTGCACCTCCTATATCGCCTTACAATGCCAGACTAGAGTCAAGCTCAACAGGGTCTTCTTTCCCCGCTAGTGCTTCCAAGCCCGTTCCCTTGACTGTGGTTTCGCTAGATAGTAGATAGGGACAGAGGGAATCTCGTTAATCCATTCATGCGCGTCACTAATTAGATGACGAGGCATTTGGTTACCCTTTTTTTTTTTTTTTTTTTTTTTTGTTTACGGGGAGGGAACCTTCAAAAGGTACACCGTCACGGGGGCATGTCACGGCATGACAGTGCTCCCCGATCTGGGTTATGTGGGATTCACCGTGACACCAGGCCCGAGAAGCGGACTTGGCAACCGGTGGGACCTCACTAAACCACTCCTCGACCTGATCCGACCCCTGCCGATGCGCTGAAGTGCGAAGTACTCCATGTAGGGACGTGTGTGCTGTGCACCCTTGCTGTTGTTGTTGTCCTAGTTGTCTGTGCTGCTGCTGCTGCTTCGCGTCTTCCTTCTGCTAGTGCTGCTCCAATCCGCTCGTCCGTTGCCGTAACTACCGGGCGGGTTTTTGCTCAAGCAAAGGCCCTGGTTACTCGTCGCTGCCGCTGCTGCATCCAAATTTGGTGTCCTATGTTGTGGAAAAGAGGAAGTTATTAGTGCCCAGCTTGCTCTCTCGTCCGCTGTCGATGTTGTCGCCGTCGTCTTGCCGTTGGCGGACTCTCCTCATTCCACCTCAGTTGAAGTGTTTTGAAGATCGTCCGAGCGGCAGTTCGAACCGCCTCCCATGTACTGCTGCTTGCACACATTTCCGCCGCTAGATTGTTCATCGTGAGGCGGGTGTGGCACTGCTGTTGCATCTCCTGCTGTGCCCGAGCGAACCGTGGACAGTGAAACATGACATGCTCGACATCCTCCACGGTGTTTTCACACACCGGGCAGTTTGGCGAGCCGTCCAGGATGCCTTTGTCGACGAAGTAGCTCCGGAGAAATCCATGACCTGTAAATAGTTGGGAAACGTAAAAGTCAACTTCTCCGTGCTTGCGATTCACCCAGGACATAATGTCTGGGATCATTCTCCTCGTCTTCAAACCCGGCGCTCTCTGTTGTTCTGCTCCAGCTGTCCACTGTTGCTGCCAGCGTCTCAGCGTCTCCTCACGCTGCCGTTCTCGTATTCCCGGTGCTGGACCGCCCCGCGCTGCCTTCTCGTCGTGGCAGCGTATGTCCTCCTCTAGGAGAAGAACTAACGGGATGGTACTAGCAACCACACAGGCGGCGTCGTATGAGGTCGTCTGAAAGGCGCTGGCAACTCGAAGCACCCCTGTCCGATGCGTTCTCTGGATCGTGGTGCGATGGATCTCCTTTTGAAGAAGTGACCGTCCCCACGCCGGTGCCGTATAGCGTACGATGCTGTTCCCCACGTTGACCAGCGGTCTCCTTCTGCTGCTCTTCGGTCCACATTTGTTCGGCATCAAGGCGGTCAGGGCATTCGTTATTCGAGATGCCTTGGTGCACACCTTCTCCAGATGCCGGCCGTGGTGCTGTTTGCGGCAGAGTTCGACCCCTAGGTACTTGAGCGATTCCTCCGAGTTAATCGTGTGCCCACCCGCAGTCAGTTGGCCTATCTGCGGGTTGTGATGGGTGCAGAAGATCATGTAGCCGGTCTTTTGGTGGGCCAGCTGCAGACCAACTCCGCTCATCCAGCGCTCGATCGTCTCAAGGTTCCTCGTAGCATGGTCGCTGACTTCCTGCGTATCTCTACCGATGAGGGTGAAGGCCACGTCGTCAGCAAATCCGATGATGTCCGCCCGCTTCCCGGACAACTCCACACGGAGAAGATCGTCGTACATGACGTTCCAGAGTGTTGGTCCTAAAACCGAACCCTGCGGAACACCAGCCGACACTGGTTGCGAAACCAGCCCTTCATCCGTCTCGTAGTGGAGTGTGCGATTGACGAAGTAGTTCCGCAGCATCGCCTGAAGGTACGGTGGCGTGTTTCTTCTCTGCAGAGCTTCTCCAATCGCTGTCCAGTTGGCCATGTTGAAGGCGTTCTTCACGTCGATTGTCACCATCGCACACAGTCGGTCGCCTTTGCGCTTCTTGTCCAGCGCAACTCTTCCGTTGGCGAGCACCCTGTTGATGGCGTCCATAGTGGAGCGTCCTTTCCGGAATCCATACTGAGCATCAGCCAGTCCTCCCGTGGCATCGAGATGATCCGTGAGCCTGCGCTGTATGAGTCGCTCAAGCACTTTACCAAGGACGCTCAGCAGACAGATTGGCCGGTACGACGACGACTCCCCGGGTGGTTTCCCTGCCTTGGAGAACAGCACCAATCGTTGCCTTTTCCATTCCTCCGGGAAGTGGCCGCAGTTAATGTAGTGCTGGAACGTTCTCCTGAAGACGCCGGGAAAAGCCTTCATCGCTGTTATCAGGGCCACGTTTGGGATGTTATCATCACCGGGGGCGCGCTGTGGGTTGAGCGATTTTGGAATGCTCACCAACTCGTCCTCAGTAACTGGATCCCGCTCCGAGTCCTGATCCGTCCATTCTGCCAATGTTGGCCACTCCATAGGTGGCCGCTCTGGAAAGAGCTCCCCGACGATGTGGCGCAGTTTAGTGGGATCCCGTTCCATAGGCACGCGAGCTCCTTCCCATTGCTGCTTCTTGATTTTGTAGCCGGGCCCGAATCCGTGAGGCCCCAGCTGTTCGGGCAACTCGTCGCTGCTGGCCTTCTTGCTGGCCTTGACCGCTCGATCCAGTGCTGCCCTCGCTGCAGTATAAGCCGGCCGCCTTTCGTCTCGTTGTTCGTCCGTTCGGGCTCTCCGTAGTCTTCTGCGCATTCCGATGTAGGTCCGTCGTAACTGGGCAATCTCGTCATTCCACCAGTACACTGATCGTCTTCCCCCTCTGGCTGCCGGCAGTCGCGGCATTGTGGCGTCGCACGCTGTGGACATTGCTTGCGTCAGCTCATCTGCCATTAGAGTACGGTCATGGATGTCTAACGACCCCATGATCTCGACGAACAGGTCCTCGTTGAAGAACCGAGTTGCCCATCTGCCCTCCGTTGCCTGTTGCTGTCCTCGACCAGTGCTTGTCTGTGCCGTCGTCCTCCCAACCGTAAACTTGATGGTGTTATGGTCGCTCGGATTTTCGTCGCAGACTCGCCAGTTGTTGTCGCCCACGAGAGACCTGCTACAAAAGGTTACGTCGACAATGGAGCTGCGGCCACTGTGGCTGACCCATGTTGGCCGGTTACCCCGGTTCAACAGGACCAGTTCGAGCGAAGCCGCTGCGTCCATCACGATTGCTCCCCTGTGCACCCGCTCTCCATCGTTGCTCCTACGCTCCATTCCCCACGCTCCTGACCAGGCGTTGACGTCTCCGCCGATCACGGTGTCCCGGTTGCGTGGAATCACAGACGCTATTTCAGTCCACTTACGTCTGTAGTCTTCTATCGTCGCATTGGGACCCACAGGAGGTAGATATACAGAGCAGAACACAATGCCGCGCATCTCCACCACGACGAAGCTGTCCCGCCGGTTCTCGATGATGCGCTGGATGGGGTATCTTCCTGTTGAAACCGCTGCGACTCTGCCCGTCGGGTCCACCACCCAGTTGCTATTGTTCTCTGGGATCCGGTATGGATCTGAGAGCAGCAAGAGGTCGTGGCCCTCCGTTCGGGCCGTCTGCAGCAGCATGTCCTGGGCCAGCTGGCTGTGGTTCAGGTTCTGTTGGAGGACCTTAGGCGCGCCGGTTGGGCCGTGAAGGTACTACGTCTCCTACTTGGCGGCACTGGCGCTGTCCAAACGAGTGCCCGATTGCTTCCGGGCCCTTGCAGACTAGGCACTTCCGCTCCTTAACACACTGTCCCGTGTGTTTTGGTTCTGCGCAGCGATGGCATTTGCTCGACCGGTCCTTTCCACGGCAGTGGGACGCAATGTGGCCGTACTCGTAGCAGCGGTAGCACTGGCGCTTCGCCTCCACCTTCTTCAGCCGACAGCACCGACTGAACCCGATGACGTGCTGATTTTGCAGAACCGCATCTGTAACCGCCGCTTCCGGACAGCCGAAGAACGCTACTAGCGTTCCGTAGCTGGAATTGGCGGTGCTGATCTATTCCGCGTACAGCGTCACTCCCAGGGCGGCGCTCAGGTCCGTGGCGATCTCCTCGTTTGAGCAGCTTGGGGGGATGTTGGTGCAGATCAGCCTGGTGGTGGGGGTCCTTGGTCGGACTTTTGCCTTGTCCTCCAGCGCAGCCGATACCCTCTTCCACATTTCCAGGGTTTCCGCGTGGTCTGTGCAGGAGAGTTCCAGAAGAATATTCCCCTGGAAGTTCGTCCTCGTGCGCACGACCTTCTGCCGGTCATCCCCGAGCTTTTCCTGCAGAATACGCATGATGTCCTTCTGGGTGGTGGAGTTGATGGTTTCCACCTCCAGCGCGTCCGGCTGCCTACTGCTGCGTTTTGGTGACTGTTGCTCCCTCGGTGGCTGCTGCTGCTCCGGCTGCGGCTTTTGTAACTGAGCTGCTGCAATGACCGCGGCCTCCTGCTTGCGTTGCTGCTTCCGAGCCCGTCGCTTCGCCTGCTTGCTCATGACCTTTGTCCATTCGGCCTCGGGTTCGTGAGACTTGTCCTTGATCTGGGTTTGTCCGTTTGCGTTTTTGTTGTCCTTTTTCCTTTCCGTGTCGGTCCCGTTTTTCTGGGGTGAGGTCTTGGTGTTCTTTTTCTTATTTTTCTTGCTGCGTTTAGTTTCCAGTCCGGTTTTTGCAGATGTTGTGGCGTCGTCTGTCGTCTGAGGGATGTCCGTTGTGGTTGGAGGGATGTCTGGTGTTTGTTCTTGTTCGCTAGCCAAGTCGGTCGTTGTGCCTATGTCATGTGGTTGTTGTCCTGTTGCTATTGCTTTTGCCAATTTTGTTAGGCTGTCCATTTTCCTCAAGAGTTCCGTATTAGCCTCACTGATTATCTCCGCCATGTGCAGAGTGAGTGCAAGCTCGTTCATCGAGATTCCCGGGGGCAGCGGAACCGCTGGAGGTGGAATGGGCGGCATGGCCTCCATGTTTGGGGGCTCGGCCACCACCTCCTTATCTCACTCGGCTCCCCGCTCCTCGGGTCCCCCGACAAGGTCTAGCTCGCTCTCCTCCACACATGTCAGAGGCTCGGCTGGGTCAGTCGATGTCGAAGTGTTTTTTGTCGTGGTCATTGTTTTGTTATCGTCGATTACCTCGGCCAGTACTACGAGGACGGACCTGATGGCGGCCTCCCAGTCCCTCGGCAGCGCAGAGAAGCCCCTAGTTTTCTGGCCGTCGCGTATAGTACGCACGAAACCAGTCAACATAGCACTTGCCCGCTCCACCGGATTGACCCGTCGGCCGCCAGCAGGGTATCGCTCGAGGAAAGTCTCTATCGTTTGTCCAGTCGGTGTTTTGTCGGTTGCGTCTGTGTCCACCTCGATAACCGGCTGCAATGTCGACCGGCGTACCATGCTCACCCCAACTAGGGTTCTTCTCGCAGATGCAGAAGTTCCAGCTGTCGTGGGGGCAGTCCCGGTCGGCATTGAGCCTCGCGTCATCCGTCGGGTGTACAGGGTTTCCTGTCTGGTGGTTATCGGGAGTGGTGATACACCTCCATTCGTCGAGTGTCGTCGGGTGGCTATGCGGCGTGGTGCCGACAGCCGACCCGGGGATGCCGTTAGTCTTGTCTTGGAGGCGCTTCTGGTGATAGTCGGCATGATGGGAGAAAAAGAAAAAGGAGAGAGAGAGAGAGAACGAAAAGAAAGAAAAGGAATTTCCTACCGGACGAGAAAGAGAGAGATCGCAGACTGGAAAGAAAGAAGGTCACAAAAAGAAAGAGAAAATTGCTAAAAAGAGGGAAAAAAGCAGAAGAAAAGGAAGAAAGAACGCTAAAAAGAAAGAAGTCGCTAAAAGAAAGAAAATCAAAGACAAGAAGGAAGCAAACGCTAAGAAGAAAGAAAACTGCTAAAGAGAAAGAAATCGCAGATGAGATGAATGCAGAGCACTGAAAAGAAAGGAAAAAAATCGCTAAACCGGAAGAAAATCGTATGCAAGAAAAAAAATCGCAGAAACAGAAAATTGCTGAAAGAAGGAAAATCGCTGTTTGATGCCAGTTGAAGCTGAATAAATGGCCCGAATTATTCGGAGAACAAGTGAGAGTAAGAAAAAAGAAGAGAGAGAAAGAGAGAGAGAATAATTCCCTACACGACACGAAATGGAGAAGATTGCCGAAAAGGAAAGGAAATCGCTTGAATGAAATTTAAATGTAGACAAGAAGGGAGAAAATTGCCGAAGAGATAGAAAAGATCGCTGGAAATCAAAAAAATCGCACGAAAGAAAGAACAAAAGTAAAAGGCTGAAAATGATGGAGAAATCTTTAACAGAAGGAAAATCGCAGGCAAGAAGGAATAAAATCGCTGAAAAGAAAAGAAATTCGCTAAGAGAGGGAAAATTGCTATTTATATGTCGGTTAATGCAGAAAAATTGCCTGTTTAACTGAATGAGAATAAGAAAGCATTGATTTTCCCACCACAAGAAGGAGTAAAAATTCGAAAAAGGGGAAAGGAAAATCGCGAAAGAAAGTATATCGCTATTAGAAAGACGGTTGACGCATAATAAATTGCTTGAATAAATAGGAAAGAAAGAGGCAAGGAGTAAAAATATAATTCTTTACAAGACAAGAAAAGGAAATCACGTTGGAAGAGGGATAATCGCTATTTTATGTGTCAGTTGGAACTGAGTGGGTGACCTGGGTTAATGGGGGGGAAAGAGAGAGAGATAGAGAGAGAAGAATTCCCTAAAGTGGTGAAGGAAGATATTTGCTTTTTGGATGTCGGTGGATAACGAAAGGGTGGTTTGTATTAAAAAAAATAGAAAGGAAGTGAGAGCAAAAGAGAGAGAGAGAGAGAGTAGAGTAGAGAAAGAGAGGAAGAAGAGGAGGTGGCCTCTTCTTTGCCCGAACTGTTCCGTAGCAACGAGCTCAGAGGTGATGAGTCTCGGCGACAGGCTATGTCGTCGGATGAAGATGCCGCCGTCACCTCTGCTACAACATCCGGCCGCTAGCTGCGCAACAACATTCTCCATCAGAGTGGTGAGCCAGTCACCGTACAGCGCCAACATCAGCGACGTCCACTGGATGGCAAAGAGCGGAACAAAGGGTCCGAGCGTTAATGCCCGTTATAAGGGCCAAACCCCACCCTCCACTATGCCTCGCGGCGCTTTGTGGAGGGGATGCGGGCTGCGCACGTCGTGGGGTTTAGTCGGTAAAAATCCGGCATGCGGCTTCGATGGAGAAGCCGTATCTAAGAAGATTCCCCACGACGTAAAAGAAAAAAAAGCCAGTTATCCCTGTGGTAACTTTTCTGACACCTCTTGCTAAAAACTCGTTATAACCAAAAGGATCGTAAGGCCAAGCTTTCGCTGTCCCGGAGTGTACTGAACGCCGAGATCAAGCCAGCTTTTGTCCTTATGCTCAGCGTGTGGTTTCTGTCCACACTGAGCTGACCTTTGGACACCTCCGTTATCGTTTTGGAGATGTACCGCCCCAGTCAAACTCCGCACCTGGCACTGTCCATGACGTGGACCGATAGGTTTGCCCAGATGTCTTCGAGCCGGGCGGTGGCCGGACCCGGGCGCGAGAGTGCGGGCGGCGCAAACGAGCGTGCGCAGCGCCGGCCACGCGCCCACCGACGTACGCGTGCTTGACCCTTGCGGGCCACGGTTCACGGTCGGCGGGGCGCGATGGCACGGCGCGCGTCGCTGCTACGACACCACGGCACGGCTCCCGGGAGGCGCCTCCCAGCGACATGGCTGGACGCTGAGCGAGAAACACGGCGCATTGGGCAGCTGCAGGCTGGCCGCCCGTCACGCTCCCGGCGGGGGAGTGAGTGACTGCAACGGCCCGGACCTGAGGCCCGCGCTTGTTCCACCGATCATGTAAGTAAGGCAACAGTAAGAGTGGTGGTATCTCAGAGGCGGGTCCGCACGAGACGGGCCCTCCCACGTATGCTGCACCTCCTATATCGCCTTACAATGCCAGACTAGAGTCAAGCTCAACAGGGTCTTCTTTCCCCGCTAGTGCTTCCAAGCCCGTTCCCTTGACTGTGGTTTCGCTAGATAGTAGATAGGGACAGAGGGAATCTCGTTAATCCATTCATGCGCGTCACTAATTAGATGACGAGGCATTTGGTTACCCTTTTTTTTTTTTTTTTTTTTTTTTGTTTACGGGGAGGGAACCTTCAAAAGGTACACCGTCACGGGGGCATGTCACGGCATGACAGTGCTCCCCGATCTGGGTTATGTGGGATTCACCGTGACACCAGGCCCGAGAAGCGGACTTGGCAACCGGTGGGACCTCACTAAACCACTCCTCGACCTGATCCGACCCCTGCCGATGCGCTGAAGTGCGAAGTACTCCATGTAGGGACGTGTGTGCTGTGCACCCTTGCTGTTGTTGTTGTCCTAGTTGTCTGTGCTGCTGCTGCTGCTTCGCGTCTTCCTTCTGCTAGTGCTGCTCCAATCCGCTCGTCCGTTGCCGTAACTACCGGGCGGGTTTTTGCTCAAGCAAAGGCCCTGGTTACTCGTCGCTGCCGCTGCTGCATCCAAATTTGGTGTCCTATGTTGTGGAAAAGAGGAAGTTATTAGTGCCCAGCTTGCTCTCTCGTCCGCTGTCGATGTTGTCGCCGTCGTCTTGCCGTTGGCGGACTCTCCTCATTCCACCTCAGTTGAAGTGTTTTGAAGATCGTCCGAGCGGCAGTTCGAACCGCCTCCCATGTACTGCTGCTTGCACACATTTCCGCCGCTAGATTGTTCATCGTGAGGCGGGTGTGGCACTGCTGTTGCATCTCCTGCTGTGCCCGAGCGAACCGTGGACAGTGAAACATGACATGCTCGACATCCTCCACGGTGTTTTCACACACCGGGCAGTTTGGCGAGCCGTCCAGGATGCCTTTGTCGACGAAGTAGCTCCGGAGAAATCCATGACCTGTAAATAGTTGGGAAACGTAAAAGTCAACTTCTCCGTGCTTGCGATTCACCCAGGACATAATGTCTGGGATCATTCTCCTCGTCTTCAAACCCGGCGCTCTCTGTTGTTCTGCTCCAGCTGTCCACTGTTGCTGCCAGCGTCTCAGCGTCTCCTCACGCTGCCGTTCTCGTATTCCCGGTGCTGGACCGCCCCGCGCTGCCTTCTCGTCGTGGCAGCGTATGTCCTCCTCTAGGAGAAGAACTAACGGGATGGTACTAGCAACCACACAGGCGGCGTCGTATGAGGTCGTCTGAAAGGCGCTGGCAACTCGAAGCACCCCTGTCCGATGCGTTCTCTGGATCGTGGTGCGATGGATCTCCTTTTGAAGAAGTGACCGTCCCCACGCCGGTGCCGTATAGCGTACGATGCTGTTCCCCACGTTGACCAGCGGTCTCCTTCTGCTGCTCTTCGGTCCACATTTGTTCGGCATCAAGGCGGTCAGGGCATTCGTTATTCGAGATGCCTTGGTGCACACCTTCTCCAGATGCCGGCCGTGGTGCTGTTTGCGGCAGAGTTCGACCCCTAGGTACTTGAGCGATTCCTCCGAGTTAATCGTGTGCCCACCCGCAGTCAGTTGGCCTATCTGCGGGTTGTGATGGGTGCAGAAGATCATGTAGCCAGTCTTTTGGTGGGCCAGCTGTAGACCAACTCCGCTCATCCAGCGCTCGATCGTCTCAAGGTTCCTCGTAGCATGGTCGCTGACTTCCTGCGTATCTCTACCGATGAGGGTGAAGGCCACGTCGTCAGCAAATCCGATGATGTCCGCCCGCTTCCCGGACAACTCCACACGGAGAAGATCGTCGTACATGACGTTCCAGAGTGTTGGTCCTAAAACCGAACCCTGCGGAACACCAGCCGACACTGGTTGCGAAACCAGCCCTTCATCCGTCTCGTAGTGGAGTGTGCGATTGACGAAGTAGTTCCGCAGCATCGCCTGAAGGTACGGTGGCGTGTTTCTTCTCTGCAGAGCTTCTCCAATCGCTGTCCAGTTGGCCATGTTGAAGGCGTTCTTCACGTCGATTGTCACCATCGCACACAGTCGGTCGCCTTTGCGCTTCTTGTCCAGCGCAACTCTTCCGTTGGCGAGCACCCTGTTGATGGCGTCCATAGTGGAGCGTCCTTTCCGGAATCCATACTGAGCATCAGCCAGTCCTCCCGTGGCATCGAGATGATCCGTGAGCCTGCGCTGTATGAGTCGCTCAAGCACTTTACCAAGGACGCTCAGCAGACAGATTGGCCGGTACGACGACGACTCCCCGGGTGGTTTCCCTGCCTTGGAGAACAGCACCAATCGTTGCCTTTTCCATTCCTCCGGGAAGTGGCCGCAGTTAATGTAGTGCTGGAACGTTCTCCTGAAGACGCCGGGAAAAGCCTTCATCGCTGTTATCAGGGCCACGTTTGGGATGTTATCATCACCGGGGGCGCGCTGTGGGTTGAGCGATTTTGCAATGCTCACCAACTCGTCCTCAGTAACTGGATCCCGCTCCGAGTCCTGATCCGTCCATTCTGCCAATGTTGGCCACTCCATAGGTGGCCGCTCTGGAAAGAGCTCCCCGACGATGTGGCGCAGTTTAGTGGGATCCCGTTCCATAGGCACGCGAGCTCCTTCCCATTGCTGCTTCTTGATTTTGTAGCCGGGCCCGAATCCGTGAGGTCCCAGCTGTTCGGGCAACTCGTCGCTGCTGGCCTTCTTGCTGGCCTTGACCGCTCGATCCAGTGCTGCCCTCGCTGCAGTATAGGCCGGCCGCCTTTCGTCTCGTTGTTCGTCCGTTCGGGCTCTCCGTAGTCTTCTGCGCATTCCGATGTAGGTCCGTCGTAACTGGGCAATCTCGTCATTCCACCAGTACACTGATCGTCTTCCCCCTCTGGCTGCCGGCAGTCGCGGCATTGTGGCGTCGCACGCTGTGGACATTGCTTGCGTCAGCTCATCTGCCATTAGAGTACGGTCATGGATGTCTAACGACCCCATGATCTCGACGAACAGGTCCTCGTTGAAGAACCGAGTTGCCCATCTGCCCTCCGTTGCCTGTTGCTGTCCTCGACCAGTGCTTGTCTGTGCCGTCGTCCTCCCAACCGTAAACTTGATGGTGTTATGGTCGCTCGGATTTTCGTCGCAGACTCGCCAGTTGTTGTCGCCCACGAGAGACCTGCTACAAAAGGTTACGTCGACAATGGAGCTGCGGCCACTGTGGCTGACCCATGTTGGCCGGTTACCCCGGTTCAACAGGACCAGTTCGAGCGAAGCCGCTGCGTCCATCACGATTGCTCCCCTGTGCACCCGCTCTCCATCGTTGCTCCTACGCTCCATTCCCCACGCTCCTGACCAGGCGTTGACGTCTCCGCCGATCACGGTGTCCCGGTTGCGTGGAATCACAGACGCTATTTCAGTCCACTTACGTCTGTAGTCTTCTATCGTCGCATTGGGACCCACAGGAGGTAGATATACAGAGCAGAACACAATGCCGCGCATCTCCACCACGACGAAGCTGTCCCGCCGGTTCTCGATGATGCGCTGGATGGGGTATCTTCCTGTTGAAACCGCTGCGACTCTGCCCGTCGGGTCCACCACCCAGTTGCTATTGTTCTCTGGGATCCGGTATGGATCTGAGAGCAGCAAGAGGTCGTGGCCCTCCGTTCGGGCCGTCTGCAGCAGCATGTCCTGGGCCAGCTGGCTGTGGTTCAGGTTCTGTTGGAGGACCTTAGGCGCGCCGGTTGGGCCGTGAAGGTACTACGTCTCCTACTTGGCGGCACTGGCGCTGTCCAAACGAGTGCCCGATTGCTTCCGGGCCCTTGCAGACTAGGCACTTCCGCTCCTTAACACACTGTCCCGTGTGTTTTGGTTCTGCGCAGCGATGGCATTTGCTCGACCGGTCCTTTCCACGGCAGTGGGACGCAATGTGGCCGTACTCGTAGCAGCGGTAGCACTGGCGCTTCGCCTCCACCTTCTTCAGCCGACAGCACCGACTGAACCCGATGACGTGCTGATTTTGCAGAACCGCATCTGTAACCGCCGCTTCCGGACAGCCGAAGAACGCTACTAGCGTTCCGTAGCTGGAATTGGCGGTGCTGATCTATTCCGCGTACAGCGTCACTCCCAGGGCGGCGCTCAGGTCCGTGGCGATCTCCTCGTTTGAGCAGCTTGGGGGGATGTTGGTGCAGATCAGCCTGGTGGTGGGGGTCCTTGGTCGGACTTTTGCCTTGTCCTCCAGCGCAGCCGATACCCTCTTCCACATTTCCAGGGTTTCCGCGTGGTCTGTGCAGGAGAGTTCCAGAAGAATATTCCCCTGGAAGTTCGTCCTCGTGCGCACGACCTTCTGCCGGTCATCCCCGAGCTTTTCCTGCAGAATACGCATGATGTCCTTCTGGGTGGTGGAGTTGATGGTTTCCACCTCCAGCGCGTCCGGCTGCCTACTGCTGCGTTTTGGTGACTGTTGCTCCCTCGGTGGCTGCTGCTGCTCCGGCTGCGGCTTTTGTAACTGAGCTGCTGCAATGACCGCGGCCTCCTGCTTGCGTTGCTGCTTCCGAGCCCGTCGCTTCGCCTGCTTGCTCATGACCTTTGTCCATTCGGCCTCGGGTTCGTGAGACTTGTCCTTGATCTGGGTTTGTCCGTTTGCGTTTTTGTTGTCCTTTTTCCTTTCCGTGTCGGTCCCGTTTTTCTGGGGTGAGGTCTTGGTGTTCTTTTTCTTATTTTTCTTGCTGCGTTTAGTTTCCAGTCCGGTTTTTGCAGATGTTGTGGCGTCGTCTGTCGTCTGAGGGATGTCCGTTGTGGTTGGAGGGATGTCTGGTGTTTGTTCTTGTTCGCTAGCCAAGTCGGTTGTTGTGCCTATGTCATGTGGTTGTTGTCCTGTTGCTATTGCTTTTGCCAATTTTGTTAGGCTGTCCATTTTCCTCAAGAGTTCCGTATTAGCCTCACTGATTATCTCCGCCATGTGCAGAGTGAGTGCAAGCTCGTTCATCGAGATTCCCGGGGGCAGCGGAACCGCTGGAGGTGGAATGGGCGGCATGGCCTCCATGTTTGGGGGCTCGGCCACCACCTCCTTATCTCACTCGGCTCCCCGCTCCTCGGGTCCCCCGACAAGGTCTAGCTCGCTCTCCTCCACACATGTCAGAGGCTCGGCTGGGTCAGTCGATGTCGAAGTGTTTTTTGTCGTGGTCATTGTTTTGTTATCGTCGATTACCTCGGCCAGTACTACGAGGACGGACCTGATGGCGGCCTCCCAGTCCCTCGGCAGCGCAGAGAAGCCCCTAGTTTTCTGGCCGTCGCGTATAGTACGCACGAAACCAGTCAACATAGCACTTGCCCGCTCCACCGGATTGACCCGTCGGCCGCCAGCAGGGTATCGCTCGAGGAAAGTCTCTATCGTTTGTCCAGTCGGTGTTTTGTCGGTTGCGTCTGTGTCCACCTCGATAACCGGCTGCAATGTCGACCGGCGTACCATGCTCACCCCAACTAGGGTTCTTCTCGCAGATGCAGAAGTTCCAGCTGTCGTGGGGGCAGTCCCGGTCGGCATTGAGCCTCGCGTCATCCGTCGGGTGTACAGGGTTTCCTGTCTGGTGGTTATCGGGAGTGGTGATACACCTCCATTCGTCGAGTGTCGTCGGGTGGCTATGCGGCGTGGTGCCGACAGCCGACCCGGGGATGCCGTTAGTCTTGTCTTGGAGGCGCTTCTGGTGATAGTCGGCATGATGGGAGAAAAAGAAAAAGGAGAGAGAGAGAGAGAGAGAACGAAAAGAAAGAAAAGGAATTTCCTACCGGACGAGAAAGAGAGAGATCGCAGACTGGAAAGAAAGAAGGTCACAAAAAGAAAGAGAAAATTGCTAAAAAGAGGGAAAAAAGCAGAAGAAAAGGAAGAAAGAACGCTAAAAAGAAAGAAGACGCTAAAAGAATGAAAATCAAAGGCAAGAAGGAAGCAAACGCTAAGAAGAAAGAAAACTGCTAAAGAGAAAGAAATCGCAGATGAGATGAATGCAGAGCACTGAAAGAAAGGAAAAAAAATCGCTAAACCGGAAGAAAATCGTATGCAAGAAGAAAAATCGCAGAAACAGAAAATTGCTGAAAAGAAGGAAAATCGGTGTTTGATGCCAGTTGAAGCTGAATAAATGGCCCGAATTATTCGGAGAACGAGAGAGAGTGAGAAAAAAGAAGAGAGAGAAAGAGAGAGAGAATAATTCCCTACACGACACGAAATGGAGAAGATTGCAGAAAAGGAAAGGAAAATCGCTTGAATGAAATTTAAATGTAGACAAGAAGGGAGAAAATTGCCGAAGAGATAGAAAAGATCGCTGGAAATCAAAAAAAATCGCACGAAAGAAAGAACAAAAGTAAAAGGCTGAAAATGATGGAGAAATCTTTAACAGAAGGAAAATCGCAGGCAAGAAGGAATAAAATCGCTGAAAAGAAAAGAAATTCGCTAAGAGAGGGAAAATTGCTATTTATATGTCAGTTAATGCAGAAAAATTGCCTGTTTAACTGAATGAGAATAAGAAAGCATTGATTTTCCCACCACAAGAAGGAGTAAAAATTCGAAAAAGGGGAAAGGAAAATCGCGAAAGAAAGTATATCGCTATTAGAAAGACGGTTGACGCATAATAAATTGCTTGAATAAATAGGAAAGAAAGAGGCAAGGAGTAAAAATATAATTCTCTACAAGACAAGAAAAGGAAATCACGTTGGAAGAGGGATAATCGCTATTTTATGTGTCAGTTGGAACTGAGTGAGTGACCTGGGTTAATGGGGGGGAAAGAGAGAGAGATAGAGAGAGAAGAATTCCCTAAAGTGGTGAAGGAAGATATTTGCTTTTTGGATGTCGGTGGATAACGAAAGGGTGGTTTGTATTAAAAAAAATAGAAAGGAAGTGAGAGCAAAAGAGAGAGAGAGAGAGTAGAGTTCCCTCCAGTAAAAAATAAAAATTTGGGAAGGCGAGAGATGCGTAGTTATGATTGAGTAATATCGGAAAGGGCTTGTGTTCGGAGTATTTTAACCGTGATCAATTAAGTAATAGTAATGATAATGAAGGGGGGATCTATGGTGTGGAAAGCCTGCTATAGATAGGGGGGATAATTTAAGTGATATTTTGATTGGCACAATTATAAAGTCTTATGCTGGGAACACTTATATGTTTGTTAGGTGGAAAACGGGCTTGTTGAGAGGGTTAGGTGGACTTTAGCGGGTTTTGTTTGCTCTTTATCAAACAACTATTTTTATTTTGCTAATTTGTTAAGTAAGGGTTTTGGATATGGATTTATGGGGAAAAACAATGTTGAGAGAATTGGCGCTAGTTTGAGGATTTAATAGATTTTGGTTAAATTTGTTCAGATTTGAATTCAACGGGACAGTTATTTTAACAGAAAGTGGACTTTCCAAGACGAGAGTGGGAAGGAAGATGGTATTACGGGTGATCTACGGAGCTTGAGATAATATTTCGCTAAGGATGGTGGGGGAGGTAGAAAGCGAAAATATATGTGGTCTACGTTGTCCGGTACGAGGGAAATTTGTAACGCTAACGGGTTTTTTCCAGACAGGTACACGGGTAGAAATTTGCGCATGCGTAGATGGTGCACGGGAAAAAATCCACCTGCTGGTGTGCTGGTGGTGTGCACGGAAGAAAAAGTTGTGCCTGTTGGTGTGCAGATGGTGTGTTGTGAATGAACACAGGTACAGGGGTAGCAAAAATAAGTTTAACGGACACAGAAAAATATTGTTTACGCAGGGTGGGACAGGAATTGGGAAAAGTGGGTTTAACTCCTGTACGGACGTTGGAAATTAAATTGTCAGGTTTAAAAAACGGGGTTTAACCCTGGTTGGGACATGGAAAATATTTTAAAGGTAAGAAGGGGTTTTAACGCTACTGGGTACGTTGGGTTTTTTTAAAATGTGATTTCTGAATGCGTATACGGTACGAGAAAAAAAAAAAGGCAACGAACTTTACGGGAAAGGGTCTGATAATTCTACACAGGTGAACTATTATATGCGTTCGGCTACTTTTGGTGATACAAATAAATCTCTACTCTTATATGCCTAGACTTGCCGGTTTGATGAAATGCTATCGCTGGAGGAGTGCTTCGCTTTTCATCCAGCACGTTGTCCGTTGAAACCGCAAATCCCAGCAAACACACAAGAAACACGACACTATTTAACACTCTGGCAGGACTGGATTGGCAGAAGGCCGCTCCAAATTGGGCTTCTACGCAAGACTGTCGAAATACCGGAAGTTTAATTGTAGAAGACAATTAATCAAGATTCCCTCTGGTAATCGACAGACACGGAGGCCTCCCACTTCACTACACAAATGACACTGCACCGTAACGCCACTGATTCAATTAACGCAAGCCGTGGTTCGCAGAAGGCGATTAAAAGAAAGAATTTAATTAATAATCAAATACGAGAAAGCACTTCCGACGGGAATTTAAAAAGATAAGTCTGGCTCCAAAGCCGTCGGAAGAATGTCGCAGAAGGCAACTTAATAAAAAAACCTGTTCCGACGGGCGAATTAAGAAACTATCGAAAACTAATCAAATGCAAAAAGCCGTCGGAACTTTGTCGCAGTAGGCAACTCAATAAAAAACCACCGCATAAAATTTTGCCGTCGGGGGATTTTAATAGACACTTCAAAATTATTTTAACACAAAACCCGACGGCAATTGTCGCAGAAGGCAACTTAAATAAAAGCACGGCAATCAAATCACTATCAAAATTATCACGGCGGCAAAACACACGGCACTGAATCAACACTAGCGGGACTGGATTGGCAGAAGGCCGTTCCAAATTTGGCCTCTACGCAAGACTATCGTAAAACCGGAAGTTTAATTGTAGAAGACAATTAATCAAAATTCCCTGAGGTAATCAACAGACACGGAGGCCTCCCACTTCACTACAAAACGTGGATAACGGGCTTGTTGAGAGGGTTAGGTGGACTTTAGCGGGTTTTGTTTGCTCTTTATCAAACAACTATTTTTATTTTGCTAATTTGTTAAGTAAGGGGTTTGGATATGGATTTATGGGGAAAAACAATGTTGAAAGAATTGGCGGTAGTTTGAGGATTTAATAGATTTTTGGTTAAATTTGTTCAGATTGGCATTTGGCTACCTTTTTTTTTTTTTTTTTTTTTGTTTACGGGGAGGGAACCTTCAAAAGGTACACCGTCACGGGGGCATGTCACGGCATGACAGTGCTCCCCGATCTGGGTTATGTGGGATTCACCGTGACACCAGGCCCGAGAAGCGGACTTGGCAACCGGTGGGACCTCACTAAACCACTCCTCGACCTGATCCGACCCCTGCCGATGCGCTGAAGTGCGAAGTACTCCATGTAGGGACGTGTGTGCTGTGCACCCTTGCTGTTGTTGTCGTCCTAGTTGTCTGTGCTGCTGCTGCTGCTTCGCGTCTTCCTTCTGCCAGTGCTGCTCCAATCCGCTCGTCCGTTGCCGTAACTACCGGGTGGGTTTTTGCTCAAGCAAAGGCCCTGGTTACTCGTCGCTGCCGCTGCTGCATCCAAATTTGGTGTCCTATGTTGTGGAAAAGAGGAAGTTATTAGTGCCCAGCTTGCTCTCTCGTCCGCTGTCGATGTTGTCGCCGTCGTCTTGCCGTTGGCGGACTCTCCTCATTCCACCTCAGTTGAAGTGTTTTGAAGATCGTCCGAGCGGCAGTTCGAACCGCCTCCCATGTACTGCTGCTTGCACACATTTCCGCCGCTAGATTGTTCATCGTGAGGCGGGTGTGGCACTGCTGTTGCATCTCCTGCTGTGCCCGAGCGAACCGTGGACAGTGAAACATGACATGCTCGACATCCTCCACGGTGTTTTCACACACCGGGCAGTTTGGCGAGCCGTCCAGGATGCCTTTGTCGACGAAGTAGCTCCGGAGAAATCCATGACCTGTAAATAGTTGGGAAACGTAAAAGTCAACTTCTCCGTGCTTGCGATTCACCCAGGACATAATGTCTGGGATCATTCTCCTCGTCTTCAAACCCGGCGCTCTCTGTTGTTCTGCTCCAGCTGTCCACTGTTGCTGCCAGCGTCTCAGCGTCTCCTCACGCTGCCGTTCTCGTATTCCCGGTGCTGGACCGCCCCGCGCTGCCTTCTCGTCGTGGCAGCGTATGTCCTCCTCTAGGAGAAGAACTAACGGGATGGTACTAGCAACCACACAGGCGGCGTCGTATGAGGTCGTCTGAAAGGCGCTGGCAACTCGAAGCACCCCTGTCCGATGCGTTCTCTGGATCGTGGTGCGATGGATCTCCTTTTGAAGAAGTGACCGTCCCCACGCCGGTGCCGCATAGCGTACGATGCTGTTCCCCACGTTGACCAGCGGTCTCCTTCTGCTGCTCTTCGGTCCACATTTGTTCGGCATCAAGGCGGTCAGGGCATTTGTTATTCGAGATGCCTTGGTGCACACCTTCTCCAGATGCCGGCCGTGGTGCTGTTTGCGGCAGAGTTCGACCCCTAGGTACTTGAGCGATTCCTCCGAGTTAATCGTGTGCCCACCCGCAGTCAGTTGGCCTATCTGCGGGTTGTGATGGGTGCAGAAGATCATGTAGCCGGTCTTTTGGTGGGCCAGCTGTAGACCAACTCCGCTCATCCAGCGCTCGATCGTCTCAAGGTTCCTCGTAGCATGGTCGCTGACTTCCTGCGTATCTCTACCGATGAGGGTGAAGGCCACGTCGTCAGCAAATCCGATGATGTCCGCCCGCTTCCCGGACAACTCCACACGGAGAAGATCGTCGTACATGACGTTCCAGAGTGTTGGTCCTAAAACCGAACCCTGCGGAACACCAGCCGACACTGGTTGGACCGGACCGGACGAGAAAGAGAGAGATCGCAGACTGGAAAGAAAGAAGGTCACAAAAAGAAAGAGAAAATTGCTAAAAAGAGGGAAAAAAGCAGAAGAAAAGGAAGAAAGAACGCTAAAAAGAAAGAAGACGCTAAAAGAAAGAAAATCAAAGGCAAGAAGGAAGCAAACGCTAAGAAGAAAGAAAACTGCTAAAGAGAAAGAAATCGCAGATGAGATGAATGCAGAGCACTGAAAGAAAGGAAAAAATCGCTAAACCGGAAGAAAATCGTATGCAAGAAGAAAAATCACAGAAACAGAAAATTGCTGAAAAGAAGGAAAATCGGTGTTTGATGCCAGTTGAAGCTGAATAAATGGCCCGAATTATTCGGAGAACGAGAGAGAGTGAGAAAAAAGAAGAGAGAGAAAGAGAGAGAGAATAATTCCCTACACGACACGAAATGGAGAAGATTGCAGAAAAGGAAAGGAAAATCGCTTGAATGAAATTTAAATGTAGACAAGAAGGGAGAAAATTGCCGAAGAGATAGAAAAGATCGCTGGAAATCAAAAAAAATCGCACGAAAGAAAGAACAAAAGTAAAAGGCTGAAAATGATGGAGAAATCTTTAACAGAAAGAAAATCGCAGGCAAGAAGGAATAAAATCGCTGAAAAGAAAAGAAATTCGCTAAGAGAGGGAAAATTGCTATTTATATGTCAGTTAATGCAGAAAAATTGCCTGTTTAACTGTATGAGAATAAGAAGAATTGATTTTCCCACCACAAGAAGGAGTAAAAATTCGAAAAAGGGGAAAGGAAAATCGCGAAAGAAAGTATATCGCTATTAGAAAGACGGTTGACGCATAATAAATTGCTTGAATAAATAGGAAAGAAAGAGGCAAGGAGTAAAAATATAATTCTCTACAAGACAAGAAAAGGAAATCACGTTGGAAGAGGGATAATCGCTATTTTATGTGTCAGTTGGAACAGAGTGGGTGACCTGGGTTAATGGGGGGGAGAGAGAGAGAGATAGAGAGAGAAGAATTCTCTAAAGTGGTGAAGGAAGATATTTGCTTTTTGGATGTTGGTGGATAACGAAAGGGTGGTTTGTATTAAAAAAAATAGAAAGGAAGTGAGAGCAAAAGAGAGAGAGAGAGTAGAGTTCCCTCAAGTAAAAAAGAAAAATTCGGGAAGGCGAGGGATGCGTCGTTATGATTGAGTAATATCGGAAAGGGCTTGTGTTCGGAGTATTTTAACCGTGATCAATTAAGTAATAGTAATGATAATGAAGGGGGGATCTATGGTGTGGAAAGCCTGCTATAGATAGGGGGGATAATTTAAGTGATATTTTGATTGGCACAATTATAAAGTCTTATGCTGGGAACACTTATATGTTTGTTAGGTGGAAAACGGGCTTGTTGAGAGGGTTAGGTGGACTTTAGCGGGTTTTGTTTGCTCTTTATCAAACAACTATTTTTATTTTGCTAATTTGTTAAGTAAGGGTTTTGGATATGGATTTATGGGGAAAAACAATGTTGAGAGAATTGGCGCTAGTTTGAGGATTTAATAGATTTTGGTTAAATTTGTTCAGATTTGAATTCAACGGGACAGTTATTTTAACAGAAAGTGAACTTTCCAAGACGAGAGTGGGAAGGAAGATGGTATTACGGGTGATCTACGGAGCTTGAGATAATACTTCGCTAAGGATGGTGGGGGAGGTAGAAGACGAAAAAATATGTGGTCTACGTTGACGGGTACGGGGGAAATTTGTAACGTAAGGCCACTGATTCAATTAACGCAAGCCGTGGTTCGCAGAAGGCGATTAAAAGAAAAATTAAATTAATTAATCAAATAAGAGAAAGCACTTCCGACGGGAATAAATAAACGAAAATCTAACTCAAAAGCCGTCGGAAGAATGTCGCAGAAGGCAACTTAATAAAATCACAATTAAAAAACCTGTTCCAACGGGCGAATTAAGAAAACAATCGAAAACTAATCAAATGCAAAAAGCCGTCGGAACTTTGTCGCAGAAGGCAACTTAATTAAACCACCACAGACAATTTTGACGTCGGGGGATTTTAAGAGATACTTCAAAACTAATTTAACACAAAACCCGACGGCAATTGTCGCAGAAGGCAACTTAATTAAAAGCACGGCAATCAGAATCACTATCACAATTATCACGGCGGCAAAACCCACGGCACTGAATCAACTCTAGCGAGACTGGGGCTTCTATGCAAGACTGTCGAAATACCGGAAGTTTAATTGTAGAAGACAATTAATCAAGATTCCCTCTGGTAATCGACAGACACGGAGGCCTCCCACTTCACTACACAAATGACACTGCACCGTAACGCCACTGATTCAATTAACGCAAGCCGTGGTTCGCAGAAGGCGATTAAAAGAAAGAATTTAATTAATATTCAAATAAGAAAAAGCACTTCCGACGGGAATTTAAAAAGATAAGTCTGGCTCAAAAGCCGTCGGAAGAATGTCGCAGAAGGCAACTTAATAAAATCACAATTAAAAAACCTGTTCCGACGGGCGAATTAAGAAACTATCGAAAACTAATCAAATGCAAAAAGCCGTCGGAACATTGTCGCAGAAGGCAACTTAATAAAAACCACCACATAAAATTTTTGCCGTCGGGGGATTTTAATAGACACTTCAAAATTATTTTAACACAAAACCCGACGGCAATTGTCGCAGAAGGCAACTTAAATAAAAGCACGGCAATCAAATCACTATCAAAATTATCACGGCGGCAAAACACACGGCACTGAATCAACACTAGCGGGACTGGATTGGCAGAAGGCCGTTCCAAATTTGGCCTCTACGCAAGACTATCGTAAAACCGGAAGTTTAATTGTAGAAGACAATTAATCAAAATTCCCTGAGGTAATCAACAGACACGGAGGCCTCCCACTTCACTACACTAATGACACTGCACTGTAAAGCCACTGATTCAATTAACGCAAGCCGTGGTTCGCAGAAGGCGATTAAAAGAAAAGTATAATTTATTTATCAAACAGGAGAAAGCACTTCCGGTGGGAATGAATAAAAGAAAAATCTAACTCAAAAGCCGTCGGAAGAATGTCGCAGAAGGCAACTTAATAAAAATCACAATTAAAAAACCTGTTCCAACGGGCGAATAAAGAAAACAATCGAAAACTAATCAAATGCAAAAGCCGTCGGAACTTTGTCGCAGAAGGCAACTTAATAAAAACCACCACATAAAATTTTGCCGTCGGGGGATTTTAATAGACACTTCGGCATTTGGCTACCTTTTTTTTTTTTTTTTTTTGTTTACGGGGAGGGAACCTTCAAAAGGTACACCGTCACGGGGGCATGTCACGGCATGACAGTGCTCCCCGATCTGGGTTATGTGGGATTCACCGTGACACCAGGCCCGAGAAGCGGACTTGGCAACCGGTGGGACCTCACTAAACCACTCCTCGACCTGATCCGACCCCTGCCGATGCGCTGAAGTGCGAAGTACTCCATGTAGGGACGTGTGTGCTGTGCACCCTTGCTGTTGTTGTCGTCCTAGTTGTCTGTGCTGCTGCTGCTGCTTCGCGTCTTCCTTCTGCCAGTGCTGCTCCAATCCGCTCGTCCGTTGCCGTAACTACCGGGTGGGTTTTTGCTCAAGCAAAGGCCCTGGTTACTCGTCGCTGCCGCTGCTGCATCCAAATTTGGTGTCCTATGTTGTGGAAAAGAGGAAGTTATTAGTGCCCAGCTTGCTCTCTCGTCCGCTGTCGATGTTGTCGCCGTCGTCTTGCCGTTGGCGGACTCTCCTCATTCCACCTCAGTTGAAGTGTTTTGAAGATCGTCCGAGCGGCAGTTCGAACCGCCTCCCATGTACTGCTGCTTGCACACATTTCCGCCGCTAGATTGTTCATCGTGAGGCGGGTGTGGCACTGCTGTTGCATCTCCTGCTGTGCCCGAGCGAACCGTGGACAGTGAAACATGACATGCTCGACATCCTCCACGGTGTTTTCACACACCGGGCAGTTTGGCGAGCCGTCCAGGATGCCTTTGTCGACGAAGTAGCTCCGGAGAAATCCATGACCTGTAAATAGTTGGGAAACGTAAAAGTCAACTTCTCCGTGCTTGCGATTCACCCAGGACATAATGTCTGGGATCATTCTCCTCGTCTTCAAACCCGGCGCTCTCTGTTGTTCTGCTCCAGCTGTCCACTGTTGCTGCCAGCGTCTCAGCGTCTCCTCACGCTGCCGTTCTCGTATTCCCGGTGCTGGACCGCCCCGCGCTGCCTTCTCGTCGTGGCAGCGTATGTCCTCCTCTAGGAGAAGAACTAACGGGATGGTACTAGCAACCACACAGGCGGCGTCGTATGAGGTCGTCTGAAAGGCGCTGGCAACTCGAAGCACCCCTGTCCGATGCGTTCTCTGGATCGTGGTGCGATGGATCTCCTTTTGAAGAAGTGACCGTCCCCACGTCGGTGCCGCATAGCGTACGATGCTGTTCCCTACGTTGACCAGCGGTCTCCTTCTGCTGCTCTTCGGTCCACATTTGTTCGGCATCAAGGCGGTCAGGGCATTCGTTATTCGAGATGCCTTGGTGCACACCTTCTCCAGATGCCGGCCGTGGTGCTGTTTGCGGCAGAGTTCGACCCCTAGGTACTTGAGCGATTCCTCCGAGTTAATCGTGTGCCCACCCGCAGTCAGTTGGCCTATCTGCGGGTTGTGATGGGTGCAGAAGATCATGTAGCCGGTCTTTTGGTGGGCCAGCTGTAGACCAACTCCGCTCATCCAGCGCTCGATCGTCTCAAGGTTCCTCGTAGCATGGTCGCTGACTTCCTGCGTATCTCTACCGATGAGGGTGAAGGCCACGTCGTCAGCAAATCCGATGATGTCCGCCCGCTTCCCGGACAACTCCACACGGAGAAGATCGTCGTACATGACGTTCCAGAGTGTTGGTCCTAAAACCGAACCCTGCGGAACACCAGCCGACACTGGTTGGACCGGACCGGACGAGAAAGAGAGAGATCGCAGACTGGAAAGAAAGAAGGTCACAAAAAGAAAGAGAAAATTGCTAAAAAGGGGGAAAAAGCAGAAGAAAAGGAAGAAAGAACGCTAAAAAGAAAGAAGTCTGTAGAAAATGCATGAAATATTAATTATTACACGAAATATGGTAAAGGAACAACACTATAAGCAGATAGTATAAATTGACGCACACGAACGAACTTAGAAGTGAATTAAGGGGAAAGTGACTTGACCAATGGATGAACTATGTAATCGAATAGGATGAACTTGTAACCGGACCAGTGAATAAGAGTATGAAATTGTAAGTCGAGCGCGCAACACTACAACTCTTTAACGTCCGTCTGATATCACAAAAATCACTCCCAACCAGTGATAATATTCTACATTTTTGGTCCTTCGAACCGGATCTGGTGAAGTCGGTTTAGTGATTTCGGAAAAAATTCACTACGTTAATTACCGTACACAGTGACGTGAATCATCTCTGTGTTTGTGAGGAAACGAACAGTTCGCTGTCTTGCTCCGCATATTGGCGCGAATTGCTGTGAAAGGTCATTACGTGCACGTGAACCCTTGTATGTTCGTTTGTTTTCTCGTGAGTTGTGTTGCGATTTATTCAAATCGACTTACTGGAGTGAAAGTTGTTGTTACGCATCAACTTAAGGCAACAGGCAAAGCTTAGCGTCCCGCGTAGCTTAGCTTCATCGGAAATCTACGCCATTGCGAAGCGTGGTTCCATTTTAACGGCCATCACTCCTATCGTATTCTAACGAAACTTGCATGCAACGCAGCAGGTTGTGAACAATTTCGAATCAAATTCAAAGTGAACGTTACATCGTCTGTATTAAGTGTTAGTGAAGTGCAGAACATTGAACTTTGTTCATTTTACGTGTGTGTTAGTGAAGCAACGTAGAAAATGGAGAAGAAAATCAAAGCCGCGCAATTAAAAAAGCGCCAAGCGCAAATGCTTGTGAAGAACATTGAACAATTTAAAAACGATTATAGTGAAAGTGATGTGGGTGAAATACCAGTGTGCTTGGATCAGCTAGAACGGCATGTTCAAGATTATTTGAACGCGGTAGCAAAACTGGAGGAATTGGAAGAATCTCCCGAAGCGTTAGAAGCTTTGCTGCAAGAGCGATGTGAAATGGACAGTGTGTACCGAAAGGTGAAAGGATTTTTGTTGCAAAAGCAACCGTGTGAAGCCAATCCTCTCAACGCGTCGATTTTGCAAGCCAATTCTAGCCTGAACTCAACGGGTAATTTCGGATCAATTAATGTGCGGTTACCGAAAATCGATCTCCCCACGTTCGACGGTGATACGACGAAGTGGCTCACGTTTCGTGATCGCTTCGTGGCAATGATCGATTCGTCAGCAGATATACCTTCGATACTGAAACTTCAGTATCTGTTGTCATCATTGAAGAGTGAGGCGGCGCTGCTGTTCGAGCATACCACATTGACCGCGGACAACTATGCGACCACCTGGGCCGCGCTGCTGAAACGGTATGATAACCCGCGCATGTTAGTCCGTGATTATTATCGAACATTGCATCACCTTCCCGCGATGCATGAAGGATCTGTGGATGAATTGGCGCAGCTTGTGGACGAGTTCACGCGGCACGTGAACGGTTTAAGAAAGCTGAAGGAACCGGTTGACAACTGGGACACTCCCCTCACCACATTGCTGTTCTTCAAATTGGATTCATCAACCATCCTAGCTTGGGAAAAGCATTCATCGGCCAGCCCCAAGGATAAGTATTCAGATCTAATCGATTTCCTGCAGGATAGAATCCGAATCCTTCGTTCGTCCCAAACGTTAGCGAAGATATCTGAATCGAAACAAACGCCGGTGGCCTGTGGAGAAAGAAGAATGGGAGGAAAGGTTAGATACGTGAGCAATTCAGTGTCAACGCGGAAGCCAGCTAGCAGCACATCCTACGCATCCTGTCCATTAGAGTGTGCAGAGCCACACCATCTACGAAGCTGCCCGAAGTTCTGCAAAGGAGACGTAAAGTTCCGGCGTGAAGTGATTGCGAAGCATAAACTATGCTTCAACTGTTTGAACCCGAATCATCAGGTACGGTCGTGCAATTCCGTCTTCCGTTGCAACAAGTGCAACGCACGTCATCACAGCATGTTGCACGACGATTCACCGCCACAGGTAACCATGAACGTAGGTTCGAGCAATGAAATTGTGGTTCTCGAAACGGTGGTTCTCTGGTTAGTCGATGACCATGGCATTCGGCATGAAGCACGAGCGTTGTTGGATTCAGGATCCATGTGCAATATCGTGTCCGAATCCCTAGCGCGGAAGCTGCTGACACGTCGTACAAAGATCAACGTTGCATTGACAGGTATCGGTGAGGGTGTTCAGCAAGCCAAGGGTTCGATCATCGCAACGGTGCAGTCAAAGTCAGCGCCATTTTCGTCGCCACTTGAGTTCCTGATAGTGAACTCCCCTTGTGCTGAGATACCGACTGCCCCAATCGATGTTGCTGGTTGGAAATTCCCTGACGTTCCGTTGGCTGATCCTGCCTTTAACCTTCCTTCAAGAGTTGATGTGATCATTGGGAGTGACGCATATTGGGAATGGCATACCGGAAAGAAGCAGTTACTGGTCAAAGGCGGTCCTTGGTTGGTTGAGACTCCGTTTGGGTGGACAGTTGCTGGGAATACTTCCCACATTTCAGTCGCTAGTCCTGTTTCGTGCCACTCAATTAGGAGCCATGAGTCTCTCGATACATTGCTGCAACGGTTTTGGGAGAACGAGACCAATCTAGAGGGACCCGCTCTCTCGCTTGAGGAAGATGCTTGTGAGAAGCATTATGCTGCCACTACAACGCGTGATCACCATGGTCGTTACATCGTTTGTCTGCCTCGTAATCCCAGAGCAGATATAGTATTGGGTTCATCAAAGGAGATTGCGGATCGACGACTGATGGCTGTGGAGCGGCGATTGAAGATCAACCCTGAAATGGAGATGGAATATAAGCGTTTCATGCAAGAGTACGAGGAACTTGGTCACATGCGAAAACTTACCGAACCAGTGGATGATAGTGTTCCGCATTGTTATATTCCTCACCATGCGGTGGTGAAGGAATCGAGTACATCCACAAAAGTACGGGTCGTGTTTGACGCGTCCTGTAAAACGAGCTCGGGATACTCCTTAAACGATACGTTACTAGTTGGCCCAATTGTCCAGGAAGATCTACTAACGATTATATTGCGATTCAGGTCCTACGCAATCGCATTAGTGGCCGATGTGGAAAAAATGTACCGGCAAATTCTCCACAACATCATCGATCGGAATCTGCTACGTATCAGGTACCGAAAGAGCCCCCTGGATCCGATATCGACCTACGAGCTGAATACCGTTACTTACGGCACGGCGTCAGCTCCATTCCTCGCCACTAGAACGCTCCAGCAGGTTGCGCATGACCACAAAGATCAATTCCCGAAGGCAGTTGATCCCGTGTTACGTGATTTTTACGTCGACGATCTACTAACAGGAGCGACTGACCTTAACGAAGCAGTAGAAGTGCGAAAGCAAATCACCGCAATGCTCGATTCAGCTGGTTTCGCATTGAAAAAGTGGGCATCTAACGTTCCAGAATCGCTTCTAGATGTCCCACGTGAAGATCTTGCGATTCAATCAATGCACGAGTGGAAGGATGGTCAAGCTGTTTCGACGCTGGGGCTGGTTTGGGAACCCGCCAACGATTCGTTTTCCTTCAAGGTTGGCCTTCCACAACCAGCTGAAGTATTAACGAGAAGCTTGATCTTGTCGTACACGGCAAGCATATTCGACCCACTTGGTTTGTTGGGTCCGACAATCATCATCGCGAAAGTCTTTCTACAACGTTTGTGGAGTTTGAAGGAGAATGGAAAGGCTTGGGATTGGGAACGTGCACTGCCCGGTGAGCTTCAACAAGAGTGGAGAAGCTTTCATTCAACGTTATATTCGCTACGCGAATTAAGAGTGCCACGTTTTATCTCCCAACCTACAACGGTCAGCTTGCAATTGCACGTCTTCGCTGATGCGTCACAAAGTGCATATGGTGCGTGCTGTTATGTACGCGCAGAATCGACGGACAACATTGTGACGGTGCAATTGTTAGCAGCGAAGTCGAAAGTGGTTTCATTGGCGAATACGCACTCGATCGCCAGGTTGGAATTGTGCGCCGCACGATTAGCAACCCAACTGTTCCAGAAGGTGAGTCGAACGTTACCGGCATCTACGATGGCCTTTTGTTGGACCGATTCAATGACGGTAATGTATTGGCTGGATTCTCCACCACGTCGATGGAAACCATTTGTCGCCAACCGAGTGGCGCAGATACAGGAAGAAACGCGGATAGCTGAGTGGCGTCACGTTCCTGGTTGTGATAATCCAGCAGACGACATATCACGGGGTCTGAAGCCGGAGGAGCTGCTTAATTGTGAACGTTGGTGGCATGGGCCTCGTTGGTTGGCTTACAGTCATGATGCATGGCCAAATCATCCACCAGCAGTGAAGGAGAATGACGGTGTCATCGAAGAACGGGCGACGGCGTCACGGATTGTCACAGTTTCTACGAGGTGTGAGTTCCGTGACAAACTGTTCGAGCGATACTCATCATACTACAGGCTGAGACGAGTTGTAGCTTATTGTTTACGCTTCATGGAGTGCATCAAGGGAGCCAACAAATCATCGAGAGTAAGCTGCAAGGATGCGCCACACATCGAGGAGAAGAGTGTTCCACCGCTTACAGCCACGGAACTACGTCGGGCCGAACTGAAGTTATGCCAGTTAGCCCAAAGGGATTCGTTCGCGGAGGAGCTAAAGGTTTTAGCTCAAGAGAAGCATGTTTCCGACAAATCGAAGCTGAAGTGGTTGTCACCGTACATCGACCATACTGGTGTGTTACGCGTCGGTGGCCGGCTCGGAAATGCTGATCTTCCAGAAGAAGGACGACATCCAGCGATTCTCTCGGCGAAGCACCCACTATCGGTGTTATTGGCAGTGGCGTATCATCTTCAACTGTTGCATGCTGGACCGCAACTGTTATTAGCAACACTTCGTCAAAGATTCTGGTTGATTGGTGGGAGGAATCTCGTTAAGGCTGTTTACCACCGGTGTCACGTTTGTTTCAAAAACAAGCCGACTCTCGTGAAACAAAGTGTTGCTGACCTACCAACGTCGAGAGTATCACCGACCAGACCTTTCTCGATCAGTGGAGTGGACTACTGCGGGCCGTTTATGCTGAAATCACCCGTCCGCAATCGGAGTCCGACGAAGGCGTACATCGCAATCTTTGTTTGCTTCGCGACTAGAGCCGTACACATCGAGCTAGTGAGTGATTTAACTACTACGGCATTTCTGGCAGCACTACGTCGTTTTGTGGCACGCCGAGGCAAGGTGTGCGAGTTACACTCCGACAACGCGACAACGTTTAAGGGAGCTGCCCACGAGCTGCATCGCGTGTACGAAATGCTGAAGAAGAACGATGACGATCGCCGGTCTATCATCAATTGGTGTTCGTCCAACGAAATGGAATGGAAGTTCATTCCCCCAAGGGCCCCTCACTTCGGCGGATTATGGGAAGCGGCAGTCAAGTCGGCTAAAAAACACATTTTACGCACGATAAGTATAACAAGTATCGCCCAAGAAAGTATGCTTACACTTATTGCTCAGGTGGAGCAATGTTTAAATTCCCGTCCTTTGACCCCTTTATCCGATGATCCTTGCGATTTAGAACCATTAACCCCAAGTCATTTTCTAATCGGCAGCAACATGCAAGCAATCCCGGATGTTGACATACGACACCTTCCGACCAACCGACTCAAGGAGTACCAACTCGTGCAGAGGCACGTGCAAACGATCTGGTCCCGATGGTATCCGGAATACATCCAACAACTCCAAGCCCGAGCCAAACACATTAACAACGCACCGGTTAAGCTGGAGATCCATCAGCTGGTTATAATCAAGGAAGATAATCTTCACCCGACTGTTTGGCCAATGGGGCGCATTACGGCGCTGCACCCGGGCAAGGATGGTGTCGTGCGTGTAGTTACGCTACGTACGGCAGGGGGGAAACAAATTGTTAGAACAGCTAATCGTTTAGCTTTGTTACCACGACCAATCGATACAAACGAGGGATTTGTGTAACCACATGGTGCACTAATAATGTAAACAAACACTGATACCGACCCAAGCGAAACGTCAATTACGTATATATTAGCGAATAGGATACTGGTTAGCATGTTACATGAAGAAAAACAACGAATTTGCAGAAATTGAAAAGAATTCTCTTTTGGTGGCCGGAATGTAGAAAATGCATGAAATATTAATTATTACACGAAATATGGTAAAGGAACAACACTATAAGCAGATAGTATAAATTGACGCACACGAACGAACTTAGAAGTGAATTAAGGGGAAAGTGACTTGACCAATGGATGAACTATGTAATCGAATAGGATGAACTTGTAACCGGACCAGTGAATAAGAGTATGAAATTGTAAGTCGAGCGCGCAACACTACAACTCTTTAACGTCCGTCTGATATCACAAAAATCACTCCCAACCAGTGATAATATTCTACAAAGTCGCTAAAAGAAAGAAAATCAAAGGCAAGAAGGAAGCAAACGCTAAGAAGAAAGAAAACTGCTAAAGAGAAAGAAATCGCAGATGAGATGAATGCAGAGCACTGAAAATAAAGGAAAAAAATCGCTAAACCGGAAGAAAATCGTATGCAAGAAGAAAAATCGCAGAAACAGAAAATTGCTGAAAGAAGGAAAATCGCTGTTTGATGCCAGTTGAAGCTGAATAAATGGCCCGAATTATTCGGAGAACGAGTGAGAGTGAGAAAAAAGAAGAGAGAGAAAGAGAGAGAGAATAATTCCCTACACGACACGAAATGGAGAAGATTGCCGAAAAGGAAAGGAAATCGCTTGAATGAAATTTAAATGTAGACAAGAAGGGAGAAAATTGCCGAAGAGATAGAAAAGATCGCTGGAAATCAAAAAAATCGCACGAAAGAAAGAACAAAAGTAAAAGGCTGAAAATGATGGAGAAATCTTTAACAGAAGGAAAATCGCAGGCAAGAAGGAATAAAATCGCTGAAAAGAAAATAAATTCGCTAAGAGAGGGAAAATTGCTATTTATATGTCGGTTAATGCAGAAAAATTGCCTGTTTAACTGTATGAGAATAAGAAAGCATTGATTTTCCCACCACAAGAAGGAGTAAAAATTCGAAAAAGGGGAAAGGAAAATCGCGAAAGAAAGTATATCGCTATTAGAAAGACGGTTGACGCATAATAAATTGCTTGAATAAATAGGAAAGAAAGAGGCAAGGAGTAAAAATATAATTCTCTACAAGACAAGAAAAGGAAATCACGTTGGAAGAGGGATAATCGCTATTTTATGTGTCAGTTGGAACTGAGTGGGTGACCTGGGTTAATGGGGGGGAAAGAGAGAGAGATAGAGAGAGAAGAATTCCCTAAAGTGGTGAAGGAAGATATTTGCTTTTTGGATGTCGGTTTATAACGAAAGGGTGGTTTGTATTAAAAAAATAGAAAGGAAGTGAGAGCAAAAGAGAGAGAGAGAGAGAGTAGAGTAGAGAAAGAGAGGAAGAAGAGGAGGTGGCCTCTTCTTTGCCCGAACTGTTCCGTAGCAACGAGCTCAGAGGTGATGAGTCTCGGCGACAGGCTATGTCGTCGGATGAAGATGCCGCCGTCACCTCTGCTACAACATCCGGCCGCTAGCTGCGCAACAACATTCTCCATCAGAGTGGTGAGCCAGTCACCGTACAGCGCCAACATCAGCGACGTCCACTGGATGGCAAAGAGCGGAACAAAGGGTCCGAGCGTTAATGCCCGTTATAAGGGCCAAACCCCACCCTCCACTATGCCTCGCGGCGCTTTGTGGAGGGGATGCGGGCTGCGCACGTCGTGGGGTTTAGTCGGTAAAAATCCGGCATGCGGCTTCGATGGAGAAGCCGTATCTAAGAAGATTCCCCACGACGTAAAAGAAAAAAAAAGCCAGTTATCCCTGTGGTAACTTTTCTGACACCTCTTGCTAAAAACTCGTTATAACCAAAAGGATCGTAAGGCCAAGCTTTCGCTGTCCCGGAGTGTACTGAACGCCGAGATCAAGCCAGCTTTTGTCCTTATGCTCAGCGTGTGGTTTCTGTCCACACTGAGCTGACCTTTGGACACCTCCGTTATCGTTTTGGAGATGTACCGCCCCAGTCAAACTCCGCACCTGGCACTGTCCATGACGTGGACCGATAGGTTTGCCCAGATGTCTTCGAGCCGGGCGGTGGCCGGACCCGGGCGCGAGAGTGCGGGCGGCGCAAACGAGCGTGCGCAGCGCCGGCCACGCGCCCACCGACGTACGCGTGCTTGACCCTTGCGGGCCACGGCTCACGGTCGGCGGGGCGCGATGGCACGGCGCGCGTCGCTGCTACGACACCACGGCACGGCTCCCGGGAGGCGCCTCCCAGCGACATGGCTGGACGCTGAGCGAGAAACACGGCGCATTGGGCAGCTGCAGGCTGGCCGCCCGTCACGCTCCCGGCGGGGGAGTGAGTGACTGCAACGGCCCGGACCTGAGGCCCGCGCTTGTTCCACCGATCATGTAAGTAAGGCAACAGTAAGAGTGGTGGTATCTCAGAGCGGGTCTTCACGAGACGGGCCCTCCCACGTATGCTGCACCTCCTATATCGCCTTACAATGCCAGACTAGAGTCAAGCTCAACAGGGTCTTCTTCCCGCTAGTGCTTCCAAGCCCGTTCCTTGACTGTGGTTCGCTAGAAAGTAGATAGGGACAGAGGGAATCTCGTTAATCCATTCATGCGCGTCACTAATTAGATGACGAGGCATTTGGCTACCTTTTTTTTTTTTTTTTTTTTTTTTTGTTTAACGGGGAGGGAACCTTCAAAAGGTA